>NW_027249552.1:0-135429 GCF_030848795.1 Temnothorax nylanderi | reverse complement strand
CGCTTCGGCGGTTGACGCTCGATAATAATATTAATTTTAGTAAGTATATTGTTGCGCCCGTGCCGAGACGCCCGGTAGAGGCCCGAAAAGCAGTCGCGAAGCGCTGCGTGACGTCGAGCCTTGACGACGAGCTGTTGCGTTGTTTATTGATATATGCCGTCTGTTAGATTCTTCGCTGGGCCTTCGTGTCGAACAGACGTGTTCACGAGCCTTTCGTTGTATTCGCTAATACCCATTAAACGAGTTCCTTTCTTATTGAGAGAGTCTTTATTCCCGGCAACGGGATTGCGCGCCGCGTTCGCGAGTGAGAGTGTTGTGAGTGCAGCGAACGCGCGGACGAGCGCAACAATATATATATTATTAGTAAGTATATATTTGTTTTATAACAATGTTAATAAAAGTAATGTTTCTAATATTATGTTAATAATATTGTGTATAAATGGAAATGGTTAGCATTCTTGTTAGTACAGTAGATCAGTGAAATTAAATTGTTTATATAATAGGATTTTTTTGTTATTTTTATATCTTGGAAACGGTTAGGAATATGATGGTGGTGTATAGGAAAGACACTGTAGAATTTTCATAGGGCTATAGTATAGGATCAGAAAATTTTATTGTTAATATACGTGTTTGTTAATAACAAATTATTTGTTAAACAATTTAGCACCTTTTAATTCACATATTGATATTGTCAAGTTCTCCTTAATTACGCGGTTTTAATTCGACAATTAGATTATCTCTTTTATATGACACTTTATTTTATCATTATAAATGTTTCATAAATAAGCAATTGCAGAAATAAAAGTTGTTATTATCTTTACAGGGTTACTAATGTGGAGTCTATATATACAGCCAAAATTTATATATAGCAGAACGAATTTTTGTTACTATGGATTATGGGGTGTTGTTGCATCAACGGAGGTACACATTTTTATGATTAATTAGGTGTAGGAGTTTAGCAAGAGAGCTTTATATATTATTTTTAAGGGAAAAGGTTCAGGTTATCAAGGTATATAAAGAGGGATTTTTAACAATTGTTGTTTAGTAGATATTAAAATCTGAATTCCGCTGCCCTGAAAACTGCCTGAGGACCTATATATACAACTATGTCACGGGGCAGGTTTCGGGACTTTCGCCTTATACCGGGTGTGTTTCTCTTTGAAATTTTGTGTAGCCTTTATTAATGGAACGACAATATTTTGACTTATATAAAAGTTATTATACGTCTTCTGGGGCATAAATTAAAAATCCTTATTGTCATGGTTAATAATTTATTTATAATTGTTTATAAGGATAAGTTGCAAAAATAAACAATCATGTAGTAAGTCTTTTTTTATCAAATGATTACATACGTTTAAGAGAATGTGTTTCTGTAATTATTTTACCTTCATCTATTTGTCTTTATTTTTACTTTAATTTATTACGAGTCTATATGGCTATCCTCGTCTTACACATTGTGAATTTGCATAAGACTAGTATTAAACTATCTTCGTCTTTCGTACGGAAGTCGTATTCGTATGCTAATATAATTCATAGGAATGAAGTATTAAACTATCCTTTTCTTCACGCTCATGGCATAAGTCTGTCTCTCTCAGATTCATGGAGCGAATATTCAATTTTCAATCTCATTTATTAATTTAATTAATTTAGATAGAAAATCGGGGTTAACGCTATTGACATTTAGGAACATGGAAGATTCCATTTTTAGCATAATAATCAGGTGTCAAAATTTTCGTTCTAAAATAAAATTTATTATAGCCAAAATGTATAAAAGACCAAGAATATTAATATAAAAGTGATTTGGTCTTCCTAAGTTTAAATGGCAAGAAGTTTAAAATGGCGGACATGAAACTTTAAAAATTCATAACTCGAAAACGGTAAGAGATAGAGAGATGGGGTTTCTTTTGTTGTATTCAAGTAATCGAGGACTTTATTTTAGGGTGTTTAAAATTTTTGTATTTTATGGATTTCTGTAAGTTTTAATTATATCTCGAAATTGAAAAGAAATATGAACTGATGGTTTTGATGGGGTTACTTGACATGCTCTGCTGAGTGTCTGTAGTGGTTTTATCAATTATTTTTAATATTAATTTTACGATAAATTTATTGTTAATTAGTTCATTTTGAGAGATACTAGAATAATTTATAAACAAAAGTTGTTTGACCTTTCATGACGGTTCCGATAGTCATATTAGTTAGGTCTGTTAATAACATATTTTAATTATTTATAATAATAATATTTGAAAAACTCTAATAAAATAATTATTATTTTGACGTGGTAATGTTCTTTAGGCATAAAGGATGATGTTCTTATAATTGGTTTGCCTTCAATTAATTAGTTTATATTTTATTTCAATTTTATTAATTCATTCATATAGAACATACGTTTATTTCCGTTAGATCCACGAGTCAAACTGAATTTATATTGCATAAAGGACCTTATAAAGCCTGTATAAGCAATGAATAGCAATTTCTAATTAACTTTATTGATTCTGGGAAATTTTAACAAGTAATTGTCCAAGAGTTTATAGTGTAATTCATGAAAATGGGGCTTAAGTTTGCTGAGATGACTTAACCCTTAACTAGCACACGTCCGCGATCGAACGTTATCTGAACACGGGGTGTTGTACACCCCACACACTTTGAACGTTGGGTACGGCGAAATGGAGGCTCCAATAGGCTTGAAAAAAATCAAGTACATACATTAAACACTGGAAAATAATACCCATTAGCCTAAACTATGAAATTTTTAGTTTTAAGGCTTCAAAAAAATTTTTGAACTTTATAAAAAAACTGAACTTTGAAAAATTTGAACTTTCAAATTCTTCACTGCGATGCGAAATTCATAGATTAACCGACCGAGAAAGATACCTAAACTTGAGAAATTCGTTCTGGGGTTTTTGACTCCCCGCGTGCTAGTTAAGGGTTAAGGCGGTCATTAGCTGTTTTATGAACGCGTACGTTATGTGTCAGCTGCTTGGTGTCGTGACAGTTTGGTTAAAGGGTGATATTATATTTATTATATCGTTTTCAGGTACTGTGCAACAAAGGCGGGGGAGAAGAAAAATTTTATGCGGCGGAAATATAGCGGTGCATGTACCGTCAGACGTGACACTATCACCATGAATCCATACTTTTGTTGCCAACATGTATGACACAATTTACTGAAATCATCGTAAGACATATCTGTGTTTACGTGATCGTTGTATACGTGTTTCAGATTGGTACCATCCTGTTTAAACAGAATCAATAAATTCGTGTTGTCGCGTATAAGATGCTTCGGTATCTTTGCATACGTCTGACAAAGATAGAAGGAGTCAACGTCCGCGTGCCGGCCCATTGCAAAGTATTCTCTTATCGTATCCTGCTTGTCGCACGCCACGTCATCAAAGATAAAAATAGAATTCGGGAGCGCCTCGCTCGGTGGAATGACGTCACTGTTATTCGAAAACGTAAAGTAGCCAATCTCTTCTATCGGTGTTAGTATATTCTCCAAATATCGATATTTCGGTTGTTGCAACGATTTCGAGTACACATACACGTTCTCGAAACGTACACCGTGCGGACTTTCCTGCAATCTTATCAAGACGTTTGTCTTGCCGCAATTCGACGGACCGCAGATGATACCGCGTATAGAAATCGGTAGCATGTCTCCATGTTTGCGTACCTCTTTCGTTAAGGGGGCATATACCTTTCTCGGACCAAAAAAACAGCATATTTCACGATTTTTTTCCGACAAAAATATAAAAGATACGAGGATCTGGTTTTTCGCAAATGAAAGTACATATTTTAAAGTGCATTTCCTGATTTTTTTTATTAGTGATGGAAACCCCTTCCCCTACAGCTCCTCGCCCTAGGCCCTGCTTGTCGTGGAGGGTTTTGCGGTACCGGCGGAATCTCCAAGTTGGCTCATCTGAAGACAAAAAATAAAAAAGGGTCTTAAAGTTTATGATATTTTCTAGTCCCTGTCGAATGGGATTTCCGAAATTTTGATTTCTAACAAAATGGCGGACTTCCAAACTTGAGACATCGATTTTTAGCCAAAATTTTCATTTTGTTTCTTAAAAAACAAATAGAAATAATTAAAAAATTGCAAAAAGCTTTCGGTAGGGACTAGATAATTTTATATACTTGCGATAGGTTCAAACCGGATTCAAATCGGTCAAGCCGTTTTCGAGTTTCGGCCGGTACCGATTTTGAAAACATGGTTTCGAGAAAAACGCTTTTAAAGTTTTACAACAGGTTTACACTATAATAACACTGTTTTTTTTTCAACTTACATGAAATCATCTATTCCAGGCCCATAAAATGAATCCTCCTTAGCCAAAATGTCATCCTCCAATTGACTTTTGGCAAGTCGGCGTTGAACTCGGGCCTCCTGAGTCGCGTGCTTCGCGCGAATGTCCGCTTGGTTGACTCGACGAGTATCGCTTGACGCTGTGAATTGCGCTGCATTTTGCCCGATTTTAATTCCCATCGTGGTCATTATTTTTAATAACGATGTCGCACCTTCGTTGAATAGACAAACTGCTATGTAAGTTGCTGTTTCAACGATGCGAGCACTGCTGTTTATAATTTTTGGTGCAATTTTCCAAATTACGTTGTTATAACTTTCGTTATTATTCTGGGTAAACCCGCCAAGATAACGATTTAGCAACGTTTCATTAGACAGGTCTTTATAAATAGGGCGAATCGCATTCAAAACCTCTTCAGGTAAGGTTTTGAAACTTTGCTTGTACCTGTCTAAAGTGCCGTTAGCTTTTGCCTGTTGCCACTCACACCACGATTCGGAGCCTTCGGGACAGAGTTGATGTTGCGGATCTTTTGTTGTCGAACTATAATGATGGAATGTAGCCCGGATGGCGTCTCGCATTTTTTCCACCGAATTATAATTTCGACGAATTGCAAGACCGTAATATACGCTGAGCTTATCAATCATCTTCGCAGTTAATTTGTTTTTGCCACCAATACCTTTATTTTCTTTTTTACATTTTCGGAGTCGCGCGCCCATTCGTTTTTGCACGTGTCCGATGCACTCCTTTTTATTTATAATCACATTATCTCCATATGGTTTAGAATCGATGATACCATTATAAGTTTTTGAATCGCCATCGCCAATATAGTCCGTATATTTTACTCCGTACAGTTTATCGGATCTCTGAAACATTTCTTTCATGGCGTCCACTTCCATTTTGCCAGATGAACCGTTATGATTTATATGGCACATTGGTTCGTGTTCAGTTTTCCATTCATCGTATTCTTCAGTACCTTGTTTTTTTGCCCAAATTTCGCATCCTTTACAATAAGCAGACTTGATGTTAATGTCCAGAACTTTTTTCGAATAAACACCGATTAGAGAGCAAACGCCGAACAAAGAAGTAAATCCTCGCTTTTGCCATGTCCCGTCTCCAGAAACCGCCAGCTCCGTAACATCATCCTCCACTTCCCGTTCCAAGCTCGTCCTCAGCTGTTCTTCTTTTATCGCATCTCTCATAAGTAATTCAGCAACAGCCTTAGACGCTACATGAATGTTTTTCTGAATTTCATCATGCGACTTTTGAGCGACAGAAGGCGGTAAATCCATCAATCCGCATAATTTTTTTTCTCCGGTTAGTCCTTGGCTTATACAGCGCATAGCAAAAGTAAAACGACGATTTATTTCAAATGCCGTACCGATTTGTGGACAAGAAGGAATAAGTCTCGGTTCGCAAAGTTGGCAAGTTAACATTATCTTGAAGCCAAGACCTCGAGTGCTTTCCGGATAAAATTTTATGTCGCCTCCACATTTTTTACACTTTACAAATTGCGAAATTTCAGTAAAGACGGAGTTAAAATTCAAAATTCGGTAACAGATATTTTCATCTTCTGCCACTGGTACGTCGGTACAACATTTTTTACAATTTTTTCGCAGCATTGAAAGTGGTGTTTATTTCTTTTTCCACATCCCATGATTGATCGATATTCTCCATTTACGCCTCGTATCTTTACGAAATTCATTGCTACGATGAGCTTCTCGGGAACCTTTCCGTTTAGGCATTGCGAAGAACACTCAAACAACTTGGCGATACGCACAACACAGCTGACACCAAGCGACTGAATATAGTTTGACCCTATAACCTATTACAGTGTCATCTGTTGAGAGAAAACTAAATTAAGTCTGCAGATAAGGGTACATTTGAAATAGGACAAAAGGAAACGGTTTTGACCGGTTTTTAGGGGGCCGTCTTTCTACCTGCGCGCCGCTCCACAAAGAGCTACTGCATGCCTGTGCGCCGCGCAGTACAAAGCGCTGTATCTTCTATACTTGTTCGAATTTCAAAAAACCGGCTTTAGGATTTCATTCTTAAGACATTAAACATTCAAAATATGAAAAAAATCGATTTTTTCAATCCGAGAAAAGTATATGCCCCCTTAACTGTATTAAAGTTTGTCACTTTGATCGTCCGCGATTGTCGTACGAACCGCATTTTACCTCCCCTCCACAACGAATGAAAAACAGTATCGAGAGAGCTGGCCTATTTATAGAGGCGCGTAGAGCTGAGATGCTCAGTCTTTAAAATGTTTTTGCTCATGTCGGATAACAGCGATATTTACGATTAAACCGCCGAGCAGTTGAAGTATATACCAAAGGTCATTCTACTACGACAGTTTTATAATTACATAGATTATTTGTGGGATAAGCTTCCCCCGAACATATCAAGGCAGATTTAGAGGTTCAGCAATATCGTCGCTGTTTAATACATTATAATTTGCCGTGTCAGCAAACGCACATCGACGGTCCGCCGCCGTTGATAAAAAAAACTGCGGCGAATGTCACCGAAGATAGGTCGAGGTCTGTTAAATCGCGCGATAAACGCGCTTCCGATCGAATTACATATCCCCGGCTATCAATTTTGCGGTCCGGGAACTCATTTAGAAACACGATTGGCAAGAGGTGATCGGGGTATTAATCCATTGGACGCAGCGTGTCGCGAGCACGACATAGCCTACTCGCGTAGCAACAATTTCGCAGAACGACATGTTGCCGACAATATACTCGCCGCGAAAGCGCGAAAACGTGTCACCGCGGAAGATTCGACTCTTGGAGAGAAAGCAGCAGCTACAGCCGTCTGGGCGGCATGAAGACTAAAACGAAACTCGGTATGGGTTTGAAAACGAAGAAAAAGAAGAAGAACAAGCGAATACTTCCGGTAGCGAAACGCGGCGGTATCCTGCCGATCCTTCCGTTGTTGGGGGTTCTCGGTTCGTTGGTCGGCGGAGCGGCGGGAGTCGCAAAGGCCGTGAACGATAACAAAGCCGCGCGGCGTCAGCTGGAAGAGATGCAACGTCACAATCGCGCCATGGAAGGTCACGGACTTTATCTCGCTCCGTACAAACGCGGACGGGGAGTATCGAGAAAAAAAAACGTCGAAGAGACGCTAAAAATTCCCAAGGGTGTAACTACCAACGTACAACTGCAACAACTGGCAAAACGTATGCGCATTTCATATTTTAGAGGTATTTTCATGCGCGACTCGTTACCGATCGGCGGTATACGTCGAAACGAGAGTGGCATCGTGAATTTGGATAATGCTGAGGGGCCGGGTTCTCACTGGGTGGCGTACGCGAAGAAGGGAGATCGTGCCATATATTTCGACAGTTTTGGCAATTTTCGACCACCTAGAGAATTGGCGCAGTATCTAAAGAACAATGTGACGAAGATAGAGTACAATCGCACGCCTTATCATGGTGGAAGTATACAAGGTGAAGCAATCCGGTGGATGCGCAGTCCTTCAAAAGTAGAGGGGAGCAGACAACCAATCAGAAGTGCCCCAATCACACAGAATTCAATATGGCAGACACAAATTGTGATTATAAGCAGTGAATGATATCTACTACGTTTACGCGAGCGTAACTTCTGTAGTAACTTACGATAATTTCTTCGCGTAAACGAGATTTTGTAGTAACTTACGATAATTTACTCCGCGTAAACGAGTAAATTATCGTAAGTTACTACAGAAGTAACGCTCGTGTAAACGTAGTAATAGTGATAGGTGAATAGTACATTGCGCAAATGATTAAAAATGCCGAGCTGCTTTGTCAAAAATTGCAAAAATCGGACGAATGTCCTTTTTATAAAAAAAAAGTAAAATTTTACTCATTTCCTAAAAATCCTGAGTTAAGAAAAAAGTGGGTTGGAGGTTTACCAGAGAGATAAAGATTGCTAGATAAAATGTGGTATGTAATGAAATTACAGTTTTAACCTGTACTATATCTCGTTACGTAAATGTTGTAATGCTATATTTTTGATAGAGCAAAGTCCCCTATTATGAGACAGGATTTTAATATGAGATATGTTAAGCTAAAAGGCCCTATATAGGCCCCATCTGTTGATCCCACCATGAAAAAACTCCGCCATCTCATATTAGGATCCTATCTCATAATAGGGGACTTTCCTCTATAAATTACTTTTAGAAAGAGTAGGGGAGACCGGGGCTAAACCGCCAGTTTTTTTTCGGTGCCGATTTTTAACAAGAAAATAAATAATTTTAGTTAAATGTGATATACCACTGTAAAGAGTGAACCTTTAGCTACAAAATTTATATAGGAAATTTTTATCTATGTTGCTTTGTTTAACCGGTATAGAGCAAAAACGACAACGGTGGAAAAATTGAAATCTCAAAAATGCCGGAGTTGAACCGCCACGGTCCCCGGGGCTAATCCGCCACACTGCATTTTCAATACATATACGTACATCTAATCCTGAAAAATGATAGGATACATTTTAATAATTGTTTTTTAAAAGAAAAATATAAAAATTTATTTAAAATTTTTATGCAAAACATTATTAGAAAATAAATTGTTTTACCTATTCCATAAAACAATTTAGGCACGTGAATACAGAGGTTAACCAAATCGTAAACTCCCCAACGGCACGTCACATTGTCAACGCGGGCAACCACGGGGAATACGCGTGACGGCGTTCCGGTGCCATAGGATCAGCGCGGACCCTCGAGCAACCTAACCAAGCCGCGTTTCTCGCGGGGGAGCGATAAATAGCGACAGGGGGGTTAGAAAAGCTCGCGGTGGAGCGCGACCATTTTACCGACTCGACGGCGTCCTCGCGCCGATTCCTCGACGCGCCGACGACGACGACGACGACGACGACAACGACGGCCATGACCACCACGACGACGACGGCCACGACCACCACGACGACGACGGCCACGACCACCACGACGACAACGGCCACGACCACCACCACGACGACGACGACGACGACGACGACGATGACCACCACGACGACGACGACGACGACCACCACCGACACCACTACCACTACAACGGCGGCGACAATGACGCCGAGACGATGCAGCGAACGCTGGACGATGCGGTCGCACGCGCGACTGTCACTGACACAACGACCAACAACGACGATTTACCGCGGCCGGGAGTCGGGACGATCTACAGCGCGCGCGGCATGTCAACTCTCGCGCGGAAATCGCGGGATCTCAGAGCCGTGCCGTGCCTCGCCGTACCTCGCCGACGTGCCGTGAGCGTGAGCGATCTCGAAAACAACGGTCCGCCATCTTTTCGGTCGGCCAAAACACCCGTTTTGCGACGATACGTGCGTACCATTTCCCTCCTACACAAACTGACGCACGTGCAAGGGAAGACAGAATCACGCTGGAGGGAAACCTAACCTGAAATCGCCGTGAGCTGAAGTCGTGCGCCCGGCGCGCCACAGTGACGAGACTGGCGGACCAGCCCCGGGTGCTTACTGGCGGATAAGCCCCAAACATAAGTTTCAGGTTTGATCGCCCACGAAATATTAGACATCAACGATAATAAAAAAACTACACTGGATTCGTGTTCAGCATGCATTACTCTTTATAATCACGTACCTCGAGATTTGGAGAGCAAACATTATTGCAGATATTACAATATTTCCACGCGCAGAAAATTTCACTTTCACCTTCCGAAAACACGTTTGCCCTCGTAAAAATCATAACACGGCAGGTAACCTGCCGAAACTCCGTTGGTCACATGGGTACCATAAGCAGCGTTTACAATGTTAATAGCGAGTTCGCACAATATACAGGTTCCGAGATATTTGATTTGGCGGTTCAACCCCGTTGGCGGTTTAGCCCCGGTCTCCCCTATGTAAAGTACATTTTTTATCGGATTGTTTTGAAGAACAAATGACGAAAGGAATTGTGCGAAAACTAAAACGTAAATTGAAGGCAGGATTGGCAAGCCTCCAACAACTTTATTCTTAACTCAGGATTTTTAGGAAATGAGTAAAATTTTACTTTTTTCATAAAAAGGACATTCGTCCGATTTTTGCAATTTTTGACAAAGCAGTTTGGCATTTTTAATCATTCGCGCAATGTACTATATAGTTTTGTTAATTCCTTTAATCGATAATAAAAGATAAAGTTGATAAAAGAAATAAACCCTATATCAATGAGATGCATTTATTTTATGAAAAGTTTATTATTTTCAATTGTATTTTGTTGTTTTTGATATATACATTTATTAATACAATTGTTTTAATCTGGCAAAACTGTGTTTTCATTTTATTGAAGTTATTTCATTTTGAATTTCCGCCTTTTTGTGTGGGGCAGTTCTGATTGGTTCTCTGCCCATAATACCGCCATTATGCGCGTTGCTTCACCTTGTATACTTCCACCATGCGCCTTATCAGCGATACGATCAGAGCAATTGCGGACAACTGTGTCTGCGTTTTTTACAGTCGGTTGACAATCAATTCAAAGACCGGTGTTACGCTGTTTAAACTCAGTATTCATTCAAACATGTCACTGACATTTACGCTCACCGGCAAGAGCAGCATCCTCGCGGTAAGCTACTTTGCCGCCGTGGATTTGAGCGATGGCGATTACGAGCTCGGTCTGACAGATTTTGAATCCTATCACACGATACCGAATGTAAATTCGTCGAACAATAAATTCTACTATGACGACGACGACAAGGAGATTACCATTCCCGAAGAATCGTATGAACTGCGTGATATAGACATGTATCTGAAACGTGCCTTTTTATGGGACCAATCCAATAATGTCTCGAGAAACGAAGATGAACAGCACCCATTGATTATTATTCGGGCTAATAACAATACGATGAAGAGCGAGATCCAGTGCGCTTATCGGATAAATTTTACCAACCGAACAACATTGGATCGCTGCTGGGATTTTCAGCGAATCGCGTGCTGGAGTCGCAACAATGGCACGAATCGGATGTTCCGATAAATATCATCAACGTAAACATCATCCGCATAGAGTGTAATGTGACCGCGGGTGCGTACAGCAACGACAAGTACGTGCACACGATACACGAGTTTTCACCGAGTGTGCCTCCAGGATATAAGATATCGGAAACGCCGGCACAGATCATTTACCTTCCGATCATCGTACGGAGCATTTCGGACTTGACGCTTCGCGTCGTGGATCAGGACGGTCGATTGATTGATTTTCGTGGAGAGGAGATCACCGTTAGACTGCATGTACGAAGACGACAGCGATAACGTGAGATGCTCGTACTGAACGAAGCTGAGCAGGTGCAACAGACGAGAAACAAAATTAGAGAGACAATCCGATCGCCAAAGAAGAAACTCACTGCGTCGAACGTTGAATTTTTGAAATTATTGGGTTTCGTCGTACGAAATGGCTAATATCTTAAACATTGGAGGTAAACCGATCTTTGACAACAGCGTCGTCAAGATTGAGACACACACGTACAATCCGTACGTCAACACAACGTTTGCACATAACGATGAGAGAAGAATACCCATACAACAGCAGGACTTATACACGTTGCCGTGCGAGAGCTTTCTCTACGTTGAAGGAAGTTTGACGATAAAGAGAAAAAATGACGAGTCTGAGACAACGCTTGCGAATAATTGCGTGGCGTTCATGTTTGATGAAATTCGATACGAGCTCAGTGGCGTGGAGATTGATCGCAACAGAAACGTTGGAATAACCAGTACCATCAAGAACTACGTATCGTTTACAAATGACAAAGCAAAAATTATGCAAAATGCTGGATGGGACATTTCATCTTCCCACCCGGAGGGATATTTCAACTTTTGCGTACCGCTCAACACATTGTTGGGCTTTTGCGAGGACACAAACGTGGTTGTTAACGCTTATCACGAATTAATTTTGATACGAGAGCGCAGCGATAACAATTGCATTGTAGGAAATCCGGCGATGGAGCCGGAAATTGAATTGTTTAAAGTACAGTGACGAATGCCTCACGTCACATTAAACGAGGTCAATAAGCTATCCATGCTATGGGCTTTGGAAAGCGGGCGATATCTTAGTGTCAGTTTCCGTTTGTGAGATCTGTACGAGTATCCCATGTTGCAGAGCACGACCAAGCATTCGTGGGCCGTCAAAACGGTGACTCAGCTGGAGAAGCCGCGGTATGTTATCTTTGCGCTGCAGACCGGGCGCAAGAATATCATGTCGCAAGATGTTAGCGTATTCGATGACTGTGACTTGACCAACGTGAAACTTTATCTAAACTCTGAATTTTATCCGTACGATGACTTGAATCTGGATTTTGGCCGTCCTTTTTGATATGTATGCGCGTTTTCGTAAACCTTATTACGGATACGACTGTTTCGATACGCTTTGCACCGTGGTTACATTCCTGACAAAAGGACCTTTTGTTGTCATTGATTGCTTGCGACAAAACGAATCTGTCAAGAGCGCCACCGTGGATGTGCGAATAGAATTTGACTGCAAAGAGAATGTACCGCAAATACTACCGCCTATTGTCTCATCTTGCATGATCGCGTAATCGAATACTGTCCGTTGTCGAACGTAGTGCGCAAAATCATGTAAATTACAATATCAGCAGATATTGTAATATAAGAGGCACTGATGTACCGCGATAAGATACAGATTGCTCCGTCGTTTCGTCATGATCGTACCAACGTTTGTCGATCTGCAAGGATTCGCCGTCGGGATGAAATTTGTCGTAAAGGAGGTGGCGGTTCTGAGAAACGGGGCCGTTCTGGCGCATTACATTTTTACATGCCCCATGCCGCGGAGTCTCCTCATGAAATCCGACAAGTCATGCGCTTCCTGGTTGATTGCAAATCACCATGGACTACGATGGGGGATGGAAACGTGCCGTACAGCATGGCGAAACATCTAATTACATCGGCCGTGTTTGGAGAGGGCGACGAGACGTCGACTCTTGTGTACGTCAAGGGATGCCAGAAACGAGAATGGCTGGTGGATCTGCTTGAGAATAAAGCGAGAAAAAATCTAAACATTGAGACTTTGGATGCAGATTACGAAGATATCGAATCTTTAAATAATCTAGATGTTACTAATACTATACAATGTGAAAAACATGTTAAGAATTGCGCATTACAAAATGTATTAAAAATATTTAACTGGTGGTCGCAACACCAGAAATAATTATGATTTTTAAATAAACTATATATGTATATATAAATGTTACAATGTTTTATTTCCTTTTTCTACATAGTTTGTAGTATAATATAGATGTTTTAGTTGTTTGATAATTGTTCAAAAGCTGTTTTAAAGATGTTTTAGTTGTTTTAAAGATCTTTTAAAGATGTTTTAGTTGTTTAAAGGATGTTTTAAAGATGTTTGATAGTTGTTTTAAAGATGTTTTAGTTGTTTGATAGTTGTTTAAAAGATGTTTTAAAGATGTTTGATAGTGGTTTATTTGCTGTTTTAAAGATGTTTTAGTTGTTTGATAGTTGTTTTTAAAGATGTTTTAACAATGTTTTAGTTGTTTAATAGCTGTTTTAAAGATGTTTTAGTTGTTTTAAATATGTTTTAAAGATGTTTGATAGCGGTTCGATAGCAGTTATACAGATCAAATCACCGAAAGTTAATGGCGCGATATCGTTTTCAAGAACATACGTGTCTCGTGGTGACTTCATCACACGTGCAAAACTGCACATTGTACATTTTTCGGAAGGCGCATCCGTACGGATGCTGAGATCACGGTGAAATTATATATGATAAAAAAAACAAACGATGCGACATTAGTGAGATATAAAAGGACGAATTTGAGGGTACGCTCAGTAGTCGAGGACTGGAAGTCGATACATCAAAGTCTATATAAAGTAAAATGGATATCGCGCCTCTCGAAGAAATGGAAGTTGAAGTCAATGAAAAAGAAGAAATGGAAGTTGAAGTCAATGAAGAAGAAGAAATGTCTGAAGAAGAAATGTCTGAAGATGCAATTATTTCGGATGATTCTTGTTACGATAGCGAAAAGTTTGAAGATGTTACAGAAGAAATTTTTCGAGTTTTAAACCAAGCTGAAGTTAATACCTTGGATAATTTGAAAAAGATGTGCTGTATATACTTCTATTGCACTCCCGGTCATGCAAAGTTTTGCTCATCGTGTATTGTAAGAATAAGCGGACTATTTTCATGGCTTTACGCTGTTCGAAAACATGACACCCGTCCATATATAGTTATCGATGGTCTATTCTGTTCGGCATGTAAAGATCCGTTGTATCAAATAATGCCCTGTAATATGTGTCCTATTTGCACTATTTGAAATGATGTACAGACATTTTTGTGATTGAAAGTGCTACGTGGCAATAAGACATGGTGTCCCAAGCATTCTGTACTGCATATCATTAGAACTGAAGATAATTGGGAGTCGCGGGACTCATACATTCGTACATGTTGGTGTATGATTCGTGGCAGTGTTCATAGTGTTCATAATGAAGGATCAACACATGGGATTATCTTAAGATCACTCGTGTCACATCTGCCTATTGGAAACGTCCACTGTTTACAGTGTAGAGGGGAGTGCAAAATAAAAAGAGCTCTGTCAATGTTAATGTATCAGTCGCTCTGTGGCTTCAACAGATACCATTCCGAAAATGTATGAGGGCATAATGAACTACTACGTTCCGATTCAGGATAAAACGTGCGAGAAACAGTAAGTTTTCAATTACATTTTTTTTCATATACTTTTCCATACTTAATACTTCTTTTCTTCTACAGTACATCTTCGTACTCATCTGTCAAACGTTTTCTCATCTGTCTCATATAAATTATTAAATATTCTTCCTCTTATTTCCAATAAATAAATCACTTAAAATAATATAAAAAATGATCTAACTATAATGGGTGGGAGCGAGAAGACGTGCGCGAACGGGGGAGAAATGACGAGTGACGGGAGCGCGAGAGACCGCGCGCGAGGGAGAGAGATAACGCGAACGGGGGTCGGGAGCGAGAGGGACCGCGCGAACGGGGGAGAGAGAGAACGCGAACGAGAAGACGCGCTAGGGAAAACGCGAACGGGAAGAGACGGGGGCGCGAGAGAACGCGAGCGGGAGGGCGCCGTGTGACGTCACGCGGACCGACGCGGCCGTTGCACGCAGACCCCTCACCCCGCGGCGCCCGAAAACGCGAACGCGGTTTCCTGCTCCCCGCGGATACCTCCCCCGCTGCGTCCGAAAACGCGGTACCCCCCCTCCCCCTCAGCCCGCGGCGCCCGAAAATGCGGTACCGCCCCTCACCCCGCGGCGCCTGAAAACGCGATACCCCTCCCGCGGTACCCCCCCCCCCTCACCCCCCCCCCTCGGAGCACCCGGGGTAGAACTGACCCTACTACCGTGAGTAGGGACTCACGCACGCACACATACGTATACACGTAGAGAGTATAGGGGACGACAATCGCTGCTCGTCGAGCGACCGAGCTCGAGCCTCAAGCTTGCTATGTTTTTTCTACGCCACTTACGCACACAGAGCTCTGTCTAACCGTGTGACGACGCGCCGAGCGAGAGGGAGATTGACATCTTCCCTCCTTCTCACTCACTCATGCGGCGATCGAGGCTGCTCTGCTTACTGCTATGCTTTCTCGGCGTGGCTCGTGGATCTGAGGGGACAACCTCGTACCTCCTGGATTGTGCTTTAATATGTTGTACACCCCTCTCACTAATAAAAGATACAGTAACTCGTGTCAATGCTCAATAGTTTATTTATGAAATATAATTGTTTAAAATTTTCCATGTACGTAATGTATCGAGTCGGTAGAAGTCGCTGTCAAATTATATGCGTGGTCGAGAGAGTAAGACAACTGGCTGGAATGCTGGACGTCTCAAGTTTGATCCCTACTATTTTTAAACTTTTTTTTAATATTAAAATGTATTAAAATAACTTTTTCTGTAATATATGAAAGTAAAAAATAATTACTTTATATTTATTAAAATTATTCACATTTTGTAATAGCAAGAAGACAAATAATTAAAGACAAAGAGATGTCATTACTTTCAATGAAATTGATGAAGATGAAAGTTATGAAAATAGACATCTTCATTTAATATTACATTTGGTATTTATGAATAAAAGAGGCCTCCTCTCCGATTTCAATGACCTTGATATATGTTGTCAAGGTCATGACCCCGAGTGACCTTCAGAAGGTTTTAGCCGTCGGTTGTTATTCGTTAAAAAGTTATTAACAAAAAAAGTTTGAAAAATATAGCAGCTATTTTGAGTATTGGAAGGCATAAATGACTAATATATATGTCGAAATAGTTCACGCATACACATGGGTTCGTGGCGCGCTTTACAAGCTCGTTTATTGTATATCGCCACAAATATTCACACAGATGATCGACTAACTTTATCTTTTTTAATACCACCTCTACTTAAACGAGCTTGTAAAACGCGCCACGAACCCATGTGACAACTCGTCTCGCGTGGAAAGTATATGCATAAACTATTTCGACATATATATTAGTCATTTATGCCTTCAAATACTCACATATATTTAATATACAATTTATCAACAATTTACTACTTTAAATGTTGTGTTTTGGTAAAGCAGCGACTTTTTCGCGAAATAAAGTATTCTCTGCTTTAACAAAAAGACTTCAATTTATCAACAATTTACTGCTTTAAATGTTGTGTTTTGGTAAAGCAGCGACTTTCTCGCGAAATAAAGTATTCTCTGCTTTAACAAAAAAACTTCAATTTATCAACAATTTACTGTTTTAAATGTTGTGTTTTGGTAAAGCAGCGACTTTCTCGCGAAATAAAGTATTCTCTGCTTAAAAAAAAACGTAATATTAGTCGTTTATGCCTCTCAGTACTTAAAATAATTGCTATATTTTTCAAACTTTTTTTGTTAATAACTTTTTAACGAATAACGACCGACGGCTAAAAACTTCTGAAGGTCACTCAGGAGGGTGACCTTGACAACATATGTCAAGGTCATTGAAATCGGAGAGGAGGCCCCTTTTATGCATAAATACCTTACATTTTAATATTAAAAAAAAGTTTAAAAATAGTAGGGATCGAACTTGAGACGTCCAGCATTCCAGCCAGTCGCCTTACTCGCTCGACCACGCGTATTATTTAACAGTGACTTCTACTGACTCGATACATTAAGTACATGGAAAATTTTAAACAATTATATCTCATAAATAAACTGTTGCGCATTGACACGAGTTACTGTATCTTTTATTAGTGGGAGGGGTGTACAACATATTGAAAATTTAGCACAATCCAGGAGGTACGAGGTTGGTTGTCCCCTCAGATCCACGCCGAGAAAACAGCAGAGCAGCCTCGGTCCTCGATCGCCGCATGAGTGAGTGAGTAGAAGTAGTCCATACGCCAGGTCGATTGAGCATTTTTTTCGAGGTTGATGGCTTAAGTTAATGTTTTTTGGGTCGTAGAACAAGAATCTGTAAATAGTTTTTTCGTAAGTCGATGCAATAAAAAATTATTAACAATTTATTTGTTTAAATTGCCCTAGCGATCAAACTATACTTACAAACAAACAAACAAACGTTAACATCATTACGTGCTTTGCGCAGATATAATACACCATAGAAATGCTGCGCAAAGCACGTAACGATATCGTTATCATTTACAGAATAGGCTTCTCAGTTTATTAGGGGGCAACCTCTGAGTATGTACGTGAAATATTAGCACTGGCCAGCCGTTCAAAAGTAATTAACAAAAAAAAGATTTCAGCGTGACATATCAAGAGACACGGTAGTGTCTCGTGCCAAGTACACGCGGAGCGAGACCGACCGTGACTCTTTTACGCGACGCGACGGGTTGCGAGTACCCAAGATGTTGAGATCTCGATAACGAGTGAACGGATCAAGTTCTAAGTAGGCTTGATCGATAGCTTGGGGTCGACTTTGGGGGGGTATCTCCTATAATATTTTCCGCTACGTGCCCTACGAGCGGAGATATTGCGACGCAAAGTCCAAATGTGAAAATTTATTTTTAAGATACGGAGATACGTCGTCGTCTCTCAATCAATATAACATATATATATCAGAAAATGTCACTTTCACTTTTTTGACGCTGGCGGCGCAGGTATCGCCAGTTTCGATATCGCGCGCGTATTTCGATCGATCTAGTAGGCAAATTAAATAAGGTCGATAGACTTATCGGTCAGGAGGAAGATTTCTATTTAGGTAAATTAGGTATTAGGTATATAATACATATTGAGTCAATTGCTTCATGTTTATCTGGAGAGATTTCGTATCCTTACATCGTATTACCACCGCTGCCGGAAAAGAAGGTTCTCTACGCTTGGCAGAAAGTGCCGCTAGGGAATTTTTAAGTCGATTCTTATGAATCAAGCTTGAATTCGACGTCTAGGTATCCCAGGTTGCCGATGACGAGGTCCAGATAGTGCGCTTCATAGTTTTCGGTGTCCAGGTGTAATAATACGTTGAATTCGATGTCTACGTGTCCCAGGTTGCCGATGACGAGGTCCACATAGTGCGCGCCGTAGTTTTCGGTGTCCAGGTGTAATCGTACGTTGAATTCGATGTCTAGGTGTCCCAGGTTGCCGATGACGAGGTCCACATAGTGCGCTCCGTAGTTTTTGGTGTCTACGTGTATTAATACCTTGAATTCGATATCCACGTGTCCCAGGTTGCCGATGACGGGATCCAAATAGTGCGCTTCATAGTTTTCGGTGTCCAGGTGTAATCGTACGTTGAATTCAATGTCTAGGTGTTCCAGGTTGCCGCTGACGAGGTCCACATAGTGCGCTCCGTAGTTTTTGGTGTCCAGGTGTAATAATACGTTGAATGCGATGTCTAGGTGTCCCAGGTTGCCGATGACGATGTCTAGATAGTGAGCTCCGTAGTTTTCGGTGTCTACGTGTATTAATACGTTGAATTCGATGTCTAGGTGTCCCAGGTTGCCGATGACGAGGTCCACATAGTGCGCTCCGTAGTTTTTGGTGTCTACGTGTATTAATACCTTGAAATTGATGTCTAGGTGTCCCAGGTTGCTGATGACGAGGTCCAGATAGCGCGCTCCGTAGTTTTCGGTGTCTAGGTGTAATAATACCTCGAATTCGATGTCTACGTGTCCCAGGTTGCCGATGACGAGGTTCACATAGTGTGCTTTGTAGTTTTTGGTGTCTAGGTGTATTAATAACTTTAAATCTGAATGTAGGACACGTAGATATCGAATTCGAGGTATTAATACACGTAGACACCGAAAACTACGGAGCGCACTATGTGGACCTCGTCATCGGCAACGTGAGACACCTAGACATCGAATTCAACGTATTATTACACCTGGACACCGAAAACTATGGAGCGCACTATCTGGAACCCGTCATCGGCAACCTGGAACACGTGGACATCGAATTCAAGGTATTAATACACCTGGACACCGAAAACTATGGAGCGCACTATGTGGACCTCGTTATCGGCAACCTGGGACACTTAGACATCAAATTCAAGCTTGATTTATAAGAATCGACTTAAAAATTCCCTAGCGGCAGAATTAAAATTATGTCATGACATAATAAAAATTCGCTGAATTAAAATTATGTCTAGACATAATAAAAATTGGACGAATAATAGTAATCTTTCGGAAGTAGAGGTTTTAAGCTTGAAATTTAAATTTTATTCATTTTTAAAGATAAATTTAGTGTTCCTTCAATTTTTGTGAGAAATGTATAATTTACTTTTACTTAAATATTATTAATTTTTATGTATTTGTTGGTATTGCTAATTTTGTGAATAATTAAAAAATAAAAAATAAAAATGTTTTGCAGATCCTTGCTTAACACTACAAAATAGGTGATATCAGTACAAAATTACCTTTTTCAAAAAAGGTAAAAAAAAGTGCCAAGTACACGCAATGTATTTTGTAAATTCAAAATTTAACCTAAGTGGTAGCTTTATATCTTTTTCACAAAATTATATTATCTAACTTAACTCAAGTGACATGTATTTCAAAAAAAAAGATGTAAAATCTTTAATTTCTTCTTCACAAAATTATATTACCTAACTTAACTCAAGTGACATGTATCTAACCTAAGTGGTAGCTTTATATCTTCTTCACAAAATTATATTACCTAACTTAACTCAAGTGACATGTATTTCAAAAAAAGATGTGAAATCTTTAAATTAAATTGCGCCAATTGTAAAGAGAATATGTATATTGCTTTGAAAGATAATTGTTATGCAACTACTTTAAAGAAATAAAACCCAAGTGGTATCTTCGTATTCCTATTCAAGGGTCTTCCTATTCTAAACCCAAGTGATAATAGCTTCTTAATTCTCTTTAACAAATTTTTAATATTACAAAGAATCATTTTAATTACAAAGAATTAAAGAAGTAACAGTACAAAATAAAAATATTTAATTAAAACAAAATAAATAAATTTTTCTTGTAAAAAAACTTGGCGCTGCTAGACTTTGAAATTTAAACATTAAAATTTAAACATTAGTACTAAGATTTTTGATTAATAAAAAACAATAAACATAATTTAGGGAAGAATGCGACAGGAGTAAAAAAGCAGCGCCAAGTTTTTTTACAAGAAAAATTTATTTATTTTGTTTTAATTAAATATTTTTATTTTGTACTGTTACTTCTTTAATTCTTTGTAATTAAAATGATTCTTTGTAATATTAAAAATTTGTTAAAGAGAATTAAGAAGCTATTATCACTTGGGTTTAGAATAGGAAGACCCTTGAATAGGAATACGAAGATACCACTTGGGTTTTATTTCTTTAAAGTAGTTGCATAACAATTATCTTTCAAAGCAATATACATATTCTCTTTACAATTGGCGCAATTTAATTTAAAGATTTCACATCTTTTTTTGAAATACATGTCACTTGAGTTAAGTTAGGTAATATAATTTTGTGAAGAAGATATAAAGCTACCACTTAGGTTAGATACATGTCACTTGAGTTAAGTTAGGTAATATAATTTTGTGAAGAAGAAATTAAAGATTTTACATCTTTTTTTTTGAAATACATATAATATACCCGTGAGGTAACACTCAATATCGAAGTTGTGTGTAGCAGTGCGGTAGGACATCTGACTGTTAAAATGTCCCGAGGCAGACCCTTGTTACTTCTACTATTTTTTTTGTTTTACTACTTTTGTTGTACTACTTTTTTACAGAATAGGCTCCTGAGTGTCATTATCTGCGCTTCCTAACGCGTGCCATCATACCATGCTGAGAACGCTTATCTATCTATAGAGCTATCTACAAAGCCAATAAAAAGATATTCGTATTTTAAAAAGCGTCCCATTATTACGTGTCGTGAGACGGCGATAGCGACGGCACCGCTACCGGCGCATGAAGGGCCGGTACGAGGGCGACAAGGCGGGATCAACAAAGTAAGTAATAATTCGTATTGTCGGTAATACACATATATGTACACACACATACATACGTACATATGTACATACACACATATACATTTGCATGGCGTCATAAATGCTTTCCTATCTGAAGATAGCTGCGTCCGAATCAAATAATAACATATTATTAATTAGGATTTTAGACAATACGATTAGGCCAGTCATATTAGACATCGAACCTTCCAATTAATCTTCCCAGATCGCAACCACCATGAATCGCTTTGATTTGAGGTGCTATAAGTGAGATTTATTTTGCTTCGCAAAATTAATGGGGAATAAAAAGTTATTAACAATATTATCAACAAAAAACGCGATTTTTTTATTTTTTCTCAAATATCTCGAAAACTAAGTAAGATAGGGTAACTAACTATACATACCTTTTTTGTAGAGCATAAAATTATCTACAATAATGATTTGAACAACATTTATCTTCAAGTCAGTCGTTTAGCTTGCACACGCCGTCAAACTCCGAGACTTGCATCCCAAAAACCTTCGATTTCGTCATTTTTTTTTATGTTGCGCCAGTGATTTTTACCCGTCATTTAAAATGGAATTAAAAATCCCCCAAAAATCACACATTATCTAAGAACTACAAAAAATACTTTTCATGATGCAACCGATTTTTTAGACTCTTTTTCTTTAGTTTGTAGCTATGTAAGCAAAAAATTTTGATTTTTTGAAATAGTCGTAGTTTTTCGCTGTTTTCAGGCCTTAAAATTCATTTGAGACGAATTTTATCTTATCCATCTTGTTGTGGACAAAATTTGCAACAAAAAAGGACCTTTGTATTTTTTTCGTACGACGAACGCTGATTTTTTTATTGACGTGCAAAGTTATCTAATATTGCTCATAAGTCGGATAACGCTTAATTTTGTGCGTCAATAAAAAAAATCAGCGTTCATCGTACGAAAAAAATACAAGAATCCTTTTTTATTGCAAATTTTGTCCGCAACAAGATGCATATGATAAAATTCGTCTCAAATGAATTTTAAGGCCTGAAAACAGCGAAAAACTAAGACTATTCCAAAAAGGCAAAATTTTTTGCTTACATAGCTACAAACTAAAGAAAAATGGTCTAAAAAATCGGTTGCACCAAAATTAAGTGAAAAGTATTCTTTGTAGTTCTCAGATAATGTGTGATTTTTGGGGGATTTTTAATTTTATTTTAAATGACGGAAAAAAATCAGCGGCGCAACATAAAAAAAAACTATGAAATCGGGGGTTTTCGGGATCCGAGTCTCGGATTTTGACGGCGCGTGCAAGCTAAACGACTGACTTGACGATCAATGTTGTTCAGATCATTATTGTAGATAATTTTACGCTCTACAAAAAAGGTACGTATAGTTAGTTACTCTATCTTGCTTAGTTTTCGAGATATTTGAAAAAAAATATAAAAAACCGCATTTTTTATTGATACTATTATTAATTACTTTTTATTCCCCGTTAATTTTGCAAAGCAAAATAAATCCTACTTATAGTACCTCAAATCAAAGCGATTCGTGGTGGTTGCATTCTGGGAAGATTAATTGGAAAGTTAATCCCCTGTCTAATATGACTGGCCTAGATACGATATTAGACAATACGATTTATTATCGTTTATGTCGGTCGACATTCAAACAATAATAAATCGTTACTGTTATTAAATAAATATTGTTTAATTGTCTAATACTTAATCATCTATTTTGCTCGTTTATTGTCTCGTGTTCTTTCTAGTTGCTTACAAACACGAGCCAGCCTTTGTTTATTAGTATATTATTAGTAATTATTTGACTCGGACGCGGCTTTCAAGTGAGGAGGCATTTATGACGCCGTGTGTACCCACATAGCACGTAATATTACAGAAATATTGCAGTAATATTGCAATATAGTCGAAATATTACGTATTACAATAAAATATTACAGAAATATTACTGATGTATTACACGTTTTTGAATAATATTGAAATATTACAGTAATATTGCTGCAATATATTGTTGAAATATAATACTTCAAGTAGCAAAATAATGTCAAATGACATTTCAATGACATCTTATTGACGTCATTAAAACGTAATTATGGTATCACACAATCATACGTATTGCACAGATAATATATACGAGTTAAAAAATTTTGGATTAAAGAAAAAAAAATTTGAATAAAAAATGATGGACAATGTGGTGGAATCAAAAGAGACTGTATTTTCGGGGTATAAAAGTGATTAAGAAAAATTTTTATAATTGATATTTAATTTTATAACTTGTTATTTGTTTTGTAATAATAAAAGATAATTATATGTACAATTAATTTTCAATTAAGAGCCAGTAATTAAATTAATAATAAAATAAATGGATAAATTTTGGAATTTATATTTCTTATATAATCAATATTGAATTTTTCAAATTACGAGTTTGTCACACGGATAAACAGAACGTTTCTGTGTGCGTAAGTGGAGGGAAGAACGCTAGTGTGTGCGGCTATGCGCTTGGTCGCAGCACCGACCCCCACCATTCCCGGTCTTCTCTCGCTGTCTCTCGCATAGCTACGTGGGACCACGCAATCACGTAGTACGACACCGCACAGGAACAATCGTTTTAATTTCAGGTAATTTTTTTTTATTTAATAAATATTATTTACATAAATATTTCTAAAATTATTTTTGTACAATTACCACTAATACTTACATTGTACATATATATTTGGCGATTTGTCGTTAAATCCAAAAATAGAGATTACGTGGCATTATCTGCAAAAACCACGTTAATATTATAAAAATCAATTCAATGACCATCTTAAAATAATCTCTAATGGGATTATTTATTAATGGTTTCATACTTAAATCTTGATGCTAACTTAACCTCAAAATTGTTAACAGTTTAATCCAACTGGAGCTCTCAGTTGGAGATACGTGATAGGAATATGCTTATCCCAAATCTCCTAAAAAGCAGTTTAACCATTAATTACGTGATTTAATCATTATTTAACCATTTATGTGATTTTATAATAATTATTGTTCTTATGCTATATGTTACAGTATTTGTGGCGGTCAGCTGTCCGCCACGAACGCGCGACGGTACACACGCAACACGGGCGGTATGACGGGAAGCGCGCGGCGCGGGCGGCAGCACGGTATCGATCGGCGAGAAGGTTCGGCGCGCGCCGCTACGCGGCGCATCGCCAGCAAATTCTCTCGTGAGGAAGATTCGACA
Source organism: Temnothorax nylanderi (assembly GCF_030848795.1). Taxonomy (NCBI): domain Eukaryota; kingdom Metazoa; phylum Arthropoda; class Insecta; order Hymenoptera; family Formicidae; genus Temnothorax; species Temnothorax nylanderi. The sequence goes on along the minus strand of NW_027249552.1, from coordinate 110,588 downwards.
TCAATCCCTATATCAAGGGCAGCTCAGCGGGGCTTCTCCAGCGATCTTCGAGAACGCCAGTCAGGGTGTGCTCACTACCAAAGCCCCTGACATAACCCTCTTTTGATACGGAGCGTGCTCCTTCCGGGGCCTTTGTTTACACCTGCATTGCAGGGCAATAACTCTCTTCGGTAGGCCCCCTCGGGGTAAATAAAGTATATATCTTTATCCTTTTTTTAACTCTCTTCGGTAAGAGTCGACAGACACCCTGCCGCGGAAAGGTTTTCGGGGTCATAGTGACCCAGCCCGTCGGGCAACACCGAATCCGGTGGAGACCAAGGCGCTGCCTTCTCCAAGTCCGATCCCGGCTCCGATTCCTGATCCTGAGGATAAGTCAGAGGGTCCAATCCTGATCTCCAAGGTGGAGACTTTTCTACCGTGGAAGCTTATCCCGGTTACCATCCCGGTTCCTGAGACCAAGACGAAGTGGAAGCTTACCCCGGTTACCATTCCGGTTCCTGAGACCAAGACGAAGGATCCATTTCCGATCTCCAAGGTGGAGACTTTCCTACCGTGGAAGTTACACCTTATCAATCTACCAACCCGAGTACCGTGCATCCGGCATCTACCTAATCCGAGCGATCCTGGGAATTCAGTGGCAACACAGACGGACCACGTCTTTAAGACTCCTCCACGACCTCGACTTTATCGGGGCCCGATTGAGTCCTATACCTTCCACTCCAAAAGGCAAGCCAGAAACTCCCGGACGAAATCTATTTATCCCGCGGAAGAATCTTTCTCAGAAGAAGAGGGTTCTAATTAAACAGTTATTTGGAGACATCTAAATGCGAATTATACACTACACAGTTATAACCTACACTATCACACACGACCACTTATCCGTACACATCAAAGAAGTATTTTATTTGTATATAGAGCATGAATAAACCTAGCGAGATTATACTTAACTAAAAGTATCATTATTGTGGGAACCGGCGCACCTTCACCTGATATCCTATCCCACAGTATTGCTTTTCATCAGGATGTTTATGCAGTCCAGAGTAGCACCAAGTAGTTTGATAGAAGAGCAAAAGATTTATTTATTAGATACGTAAGTAAGAAAAAGTTAAATTTGATATAAACCATGCTTTCCAATATTAATCGCCAATACTGAAAATCCAAAGTATACGTGTAACATTAACAGATTTTTAAGAAAAAGTTAAACTTGGTATAAACTGCGTTCCAATATTAATATTTAGTACTGAAAATCGACTTCTGCGTGGACAGTTGAAAAGAGCGGACGTGGTAAATCAGGTGGAAGTTAGACGGTTAGGAGTGGCAGATATAGTAGAGAGAAGGAGGAGAAGAGTAGGGAGTAAGAAAGAGCGGAAGCAGGAGACTAAGGAGAGACACGGTAAGTCATTCGTAGGAAATAAGAAATTATTAATTAGTACAGTAGATGAAGAACGGTGTCTCCGGCGGCCGGGTACAACCGAGGGAAGCGGGGGGGGCCGCGCGCACGCGGCGGAAACGCCATAAGAGATGGGCGAGGGGGACGAGGGGGGAGCATGGGGTGGGGAAAGGTTGTAACCGAACGGTACAACATTGGGTCACGGGACGCTCTTTTGTGCCCTCTGAGTCATCGGTCGCCACTCGGTTTGTCCTATATCCACCGAGAAGGTAAGTATTATGACGAAGTGGTAAGCTATCTTGTTTAAATAATGAAAATTTCAGCGTTTCTCCATGGGTGCCTCATCTCCATCGCCCGGCCTCAGATCCCAGCTGCTTGTTGCTCGCCAAGGTCAACCAAGGACGAAGGTAGGTGACCACCGTAAGAATGGTCAATTATCTACGTAATTACACTTAATTTTCAGAATCACGATGTCGCTGCCCGATCTCCATCGCCCAATCGTGGATCATCGCCCTCAATCGCCAGCCCCAGTCAACGAGTATTCAAGATGGCTGACCGCGGTAAGTATAAGTGTTGTGGTAAACTAACTTAATTAATATCGCTTTTTTTCAGGATTTCGCGACGGCTGCCTCTTTTTCGACTCCTACTGATGAAGCAACGATGACTATCTCCGATCCAGATCAACGCCTATGGAAGATGGCTGACACTCCCGTGTTCAGGTAAGTATAAGGTAAGTAATCGACAATTTGTATTTATTTTCATAAATGCTGCTTCATTTATTATCGTTTCACACAGATGCTTGTTCACAATTATCAATCCCGCACAAAATGGCGGTCGCACGTCTCGCACGGTGCGAAGTTTCGGTTTTCGGTGCACAATGACCGTTCGCCTTTCGTTTCGGCGAAAGTAACGCGTTTCGCGGGCGTTCCCGTTTGTTTCGGACGCTGAGGTTAATTGCTATTCGTATTTCGGTACGCTGTCACGGACTTTACGCGACACGCCGAGAGATACGCGCGAGAATATGTTCTACCTTCGAGCGCCCACGAGAGACTGCCTCGAGTAATGTTCCGTTCGCAGGCTCCCCACTCACGGTCTTTTCCCCCTCCATCGCGCCTCGGCCGCTTTCTCTTTCAGGAATGCGGACAACGACGCAGTAACATCTGGTGTTTGTCTGTTTTGGCCGCGCCAGATGTTCGCGGTGGAAAATTCCGCTCGCATACCCTTGTTGACAATGGACTTTATTATTTCCCGGGTAGTGGTTTTCCACTACTTACAGAATTCGGATTTTCGGGACGCCTACCCGCGCGCACGTCTTCTCCTGTGTCGAAACGTCGGGATCCGGGTCAACTTCCCGGAGAAGATGTCTAGGTCGTTCTTGCGGTGCCCGCCAATGACGGCTACCCCCGTTGCCTACATATCCGAGCCCTACTACCCCGATTCCGGCCTTTGTCCTCGTAGCCGACGTCCGGATGGGGTTTTCGCCTACCATGTTCGCGTATCTTTTGATCGGCGGGTCGGATCGCGACGGCGACTGGTCCCCCGGGTGTCCTAGGTTCCCCGGGTGTGGCAGCGCATGGTTTTTCCCGTGGATGACGGTTGCGGCGCTATCTTACCCCCTAGTGGTCGGATCGCGTCGCGGTTTCGCTCTGCCCGTGTTTTGCGCTCTCGCGGTACGGCCCATGTGATTTCTGGGTCGCTCATCCCATTCGCCTCGGTTGTCCGTGACCATGGTATCCTATCTCGCCTCCGGGTGCTCGGATCGCAATGCTGTTTGGCCCTGCCTGCTTCTCGCGTTGCCGCGAAGTGGCAGAGGAGCCTCTCCCGTCGGTTAGTGTCCGCGGTTCCGCGTCTCCCGTCATGATCACTCTACCATGCGTTTTCTGCGAGCTCGTAACCGCGGCGGTCTTTCTGAAGATTGTGTGTGGCTTATGGCCTTAATATTTTGCGCCTGATCGTGATCCACGCGCATCCAAATTCAAACAAAACTTTAATTGGCCAAGCCGCGCACTACGCGCCAAAGAAAACGTAAAACTGTGGACCGGTTATAAACTTAAATCTACCGACTGGGCCGCTGCCCAGCGGACCTCGTTTTAGAGGCGAGCTTACACTAACTTACATTATGGCGCCGGGCGGGTTCGTAACTTTATTAGTCCGCCCTCGGAACGCATCACGCTACTTAGCGCCTAATCAATGGCCTTAGCCTCGTCCAACGGGGACTCTTCCCCGGATGTCGGACTTTCGAAGTCCTCGGAGTCGTCCCTCTCGTCCGGCACGTCCACTCGTGGCCCCGTCGTCATTGTCACCGTCTCGCATACGGTGACGGTCGTCCTCTGAGTGGTCGTCCCGTCGTTGCTGCCGCCGACTTCTCCCCTACGGAGGAACCCTCAGGGTACCCTTTATATGGGGCTTGCGACTGGGAAGCATGCGGTTGCAAGGTGAGGGGGGGTGAGGGGCGGACAGGTACGAGGGGAAAATTCCCCTGTAACCGGACAAAGGCTTATCGCTGTCCAATCAGATGCGAGTATTTGGAGGACAGGTGCGATGGAAAAATTCCCCTGTAACCGGACAAAGACTCGAGGCTGTCCAATCAGATGCGAGTATTTTGCGGTAACCTGAAAGACGTAAATTCCCTAGGCGGGTGATGGGGAATTTCGCGCCGCAGTGTTGCCACCGGGGGTGGGGGATCGTCGTTCCCGGGCGCTCCGAGGGGGCGCTCGGATCGGCGTTATCGACCGCGTTATCGGCCGAAAGCGGAAATCCGTTCCGATTCGCGCGTCATCGCGATTAATTTTTTCATCGCGCGCGTTCGAACGCGTCCAAACTCGTTCGAATTTGTTCAAGGTCGCTCTTCTCGACGCCCCCGCGCGGTGGGGTTGGTGAGCGCGCGAAAACGCGTTCGAACGTGTTTAAGGCCGTTCTTTTTTCGCGGGTCCCGATAACCGTTTTTCGTTCTTGTTTGTCTCGGTTCGAAATTCGTTTCGATCCTTCCCTACGCATCGTAGATGACGCAATCGCGGCGATCGCGGAGTAAGCGGAGTCGGGGATCTAGGGAGCGCGGGATCGTATCAAGATAGGTACGGAAAAGAAAGAAAGAGAACACATATATGAGATATCCGCGTACGAGCGGTAGTTTTTATTTTTGAAAAAATAAAATATGTATATACATACGTCGATACGCGTTTACATTTTTTGTGTGTATGAATATATATATAAATTTGTAAACGTGCGTCGTGACGTTCAGGATTTGAAACAAAGCGCGGTAATCTCACAGTCGACGATCTTGTTAGGATCGAAAAATTCGCTTTTCAGTATCGCAGTCTTGGCCGAAGTTCCCGTCTTAATCGCGTTGGCGGCTATCTCCTGATACCGCGAATACTTCGCGTCGACTTCCTCGGTGACCGCGCTCAGCGCCAAGACGCAGCGATCGACGCAAAATTGGAAATCGTACAGCGAGAGCAGGGTGGTGAGCGACATTGTCAGACGAGCCGCGTTGGGTAGCTCCATACGCAAGATCGACAGGTTGTTGATCAATCCGAATCGCAGCGTCAGGTCTCCGATCGATATTGGCGAGGGGGGACGGGTTCCTTCGACGAGGTTGGATCACAGACACGACAATATGTCGTGTTTGCGCTCGATTAGTCCTTTCCACATATCGAGCGTCAGAGAGACCTCCTTGCCTTGCTTATCTCCCAGGGCGATATCCACGTACAAAGGTGCGGGTATACCGTACCACGGTGACTTAACCGTGACACCGATGGCCAAGTATTTGTAGCCAGTCGTCGTCAGCGGATAACGGGTCGTCAGGATGGGGGGTGAGAGCTGAAACGCGACTCCCGATGATAATGATGATCGTCCGTCGATTCGATCCTTTGTCTTTTGCCGTTGTCATTCACCTCCGAATCCGTTTCGCGAGGGAAAGATCCCTCGGCGCGGGTCGATCGGCCAACGTCGAGAACATTTCGCACGCGCGTTGCAGTATCGTTCGTTTCTGATTTCTGTTTCGACGCGTCGTATTCGGCTGACGATGCGATACTGATGCTTTGGCGGGAACACATCGGTATAAGTAGAAAAGTTTTCACTTATATCGCGCGATGTGTGGTGTGGTGTGGTGTGGGGATTTGCGCAGTCCTCTATTTCCTTCGGCGGATACGGCGATCGTAAAGCTGAACGCCGCCGTCGTCGTCGTCGTCCGAATCGCTCGCCGGTGACGTTAAATCGCCGACGCGTACGATTCGATCGAGAAGATCGCGCAACTGCTGCAACAGTTCGATCTTAGGGCAGACGATATTCAGCATCCGTAGATCTAATTTACCGGCGGCCGTGACGGTTTTCGTAAATTCGTTGAATCTGTAGAACTGCGTCCGAGTGGTGAAGTACAGATTGCCGTCGACGTATTGGAAGATCGACGTCACGCCGCACTATGGGACATTTCGCCTATTTTCTGGCCAAAAATGGCAAAAATCAAAGTCGAAGTTCGTAATGTTTAACGATTGGAAAAGTTTCTATAAACATTAGTAAGACACGGGGAAAATTTTAAGATCATTTGTTCCACGCAAAGTATTTCTTCTGTCCCTTTTTGTGTTCGAAAATGTGTAAAAATGTACCTTGAAATCACGAAAGATTATTGTTACTTTAATCTTTTTTTTCTCCTCCAATGTTGAAGACGTACAAATCACTGCTTGAAATACTTTTTTAGCATAAGTTAATGCTTAAAAATAATAAGAATAAATTAAGCTTTGGCCATTCTGGAGGAGAGAACTTTAAACTTGAATTAGAAAAAAGTAATGATTTTATCAGTTTCTGATGTTTAAAAAACTAGAACTTCCGAATAACAAACAATAACAAGGCGATCTTTGACTTGAATATTAGGTGGGACTCTACTCTTCCTAAAACCGTTTCGTAAATCACCGCCTAGAACCGCCTCCGGGAGATATAATTTTTTAAAGTAAAAACAATCGACTATTTTTTTCTAAACAAGTTCGTGATTATGCTAAGCGATATCACAGTGGGACGTTATATAAGGGTTTTTGAGGTTGCTGATTTTGAATATGACATTAAAAATTAGAAATACAAAATGGCGGATTTAATATGGCGCCCAAAAATATGAAAAACTGCTTCTTTGCATAAAAATGAAACCTAGGGGGTTTCTAAGGAGTTTTCAAGGTCGCTGATTTTGAATATGACTTTAAAAATTATAAATACAAAATGGCGGATCCAATATGGCGCCCGACAAAATTATAAAATTGTCGATCAAAACTTGAAATTGAAAATGACTGTTAAAACTTATTAATTAATAACGACTTATTCAATATTTTTGTCTTCCATTTCTATATCAAGATCGTCTAAATAAAATACTATATTTTCAAGCTCGAAGTTGCACTCGTCTTCGTCTTCAGTTTCGTTAGTAACATCTAAAATATCATTATCTTTTAAATTAATGTCAAAGTCTGTATCATTAATAACTAATAAATCTATAACCTCTGGTGGAAAATGTTTACGCTTTCTTGTATTAATTCTTTTTTGTAAGCTAATACTTGAAATTACAATATTGTGTGATTTTCGTTAAAGCAGGGCACACACACACGTGTGTATGCCCTGCTTTATAGAAGTTGTGATTTTCGTTAAAGCAGGGCACACACACACGTGTGTATGCCCTGCTTTATAGAAGTTGTGATTTTCGTTAAAGCAGGGCACTCACACACGTGTGTATGCCCTGCTTTATAGAAGTTGTGATTTCCGTTAAAGCAGGGCACACACACACGTGTGTATGCCCTGCTTTATAGAAATTGTGATTTTCGTTAAAGCAGGGCACACACACGTGTGTATATGCCCTGCTTTATAGAAGTTGTGATTTTTACATAGAAGTAGCCTGCGGCGGAACCCCTTTCCCCGCATAATAAAACTAAACAAATTCCCAGCGTGATACCTAACTGCTTGAATCAAGACGCTTGGTTATTCCGCACGATTGACCAGTCAATAGTCATCATATTTAAAATTGGCGCACTTTTGCATGCGCGTGCGGCCACTGAGCATGCGCGTGCGGTCACTGAGCATGCGCATATGGCCGCAGAGCACGTTCAGTGTTGCTACATGTCGTCGGTATGACAGGAATCATAACCTGATTCCTGTCAAATTTAACGATTAATATCTCGCGTCGCGGGGCAGAGCGACACATTTTTCTGCCAGATTCGGTCATTTTGAGCAAAAACGCGTCGATTAAGCCTAAGTTCATCAAAATCGGAGGTGAGGGGTGTAAACTGAATAATTACCCACGCGTTATCGAGTCGATCATCGTCTCGATGACGTCATTTCTTCCTTTGTCTTTTACGTACTGCGTAGATAGATTGTTTTTTTAAGTATAAATCATACTATAATTTCTTCGCGCGCATTTCAATTCGAGCCGTATATGCGACGTCCGCCAAAACTCCGGCTGCTTGAATTTTACATTCAAATATCGCATATCATAACATAGAAGCGAGGCGTCGATGCTCCAGCGGACGTCTACGCTCGCAGGTGTAATGCGAGACATATTGCTATCAGTTTTATACACCGCCATTATATTTTTTTCTCTGGCGAATTCTCCGTTCTGCAACCGTCATTGAATTCAGTCGCATCGAGTCAGCGCAAAGTGGTACACGTGTTTTTTACGAGTTTTTTTGTGTACAAACGCGTGTTCGGACGTGTTATGTGATTTTTGTGATGTCTCCGTGCGAACCTTTTATATCTAAAGACATAGAAGACAGTGAAATTTTGGTGGGGCCCGATGCTCCCCAGTTTGAAGACGCTATAGAGACGTTTGAAGGCGCTCCTCCCGCGCCCTGGCTTCCGTTTTTCGGCACGATATCCGCGCCTGGCCGTGCGCGGGAAGACCTCTTCCGCTTGACAGGGGACCGATCTCTCCTCGTGGACGAGGCGCTGATTGCCTACGCGGACCGCGTAGCGAGTTTGTAGAGATTCGCCGCCCTGCTAAGGTAGGATTTTCCGCGGCGTGTAAATATATGATTTACTATCTACAATCCTGATAGAAGCTAGATATATACGCGGCGCGACGTGGACCCCTCCCGCGCGGACCCGCGGCGCGGCGCGGCGCGGACCCGCGGACCCCCGCGCGCGGACCCGCAGCGCGGCGCGGCGCGGACCCGCGGACCCCCGCGCGCGGACCCGCGGCGCGACCGCGAACGCGAACGCGAACTCGAACGCGGGTGAGTCATCCCGGTGAGTCATCCCGGTGAGTCATTCAGGTGAGTCATCCCGGTGAGTCATCCCGGTGATATGTCATTCAGGTGAGTCATCCCGGTGAGTCATCCCGGTCAAGGTCACCCCCCTCCCCCTCACCCCCTCGTAATCCGATACCCTTGTGTAACCCGATACCCCCCCTCCCCCTCACTTACTCGTAATCCGATACCCTTGTGTAACCTGATACCCCCCCTCCCCCTCACCCCCGCGAAATCCAATACCCTTATGTAACCCGATACCCCGCCCCCTCCCCCTACCCTTCACCCCCGCGTAACCCGATACCTCCCCCTCCCTCACCCCCTTTCATTGCCAACGGGGTGGAATCGGCCTATACTAACTACTGATACCGAACGTTACGCCGGCGAACAATCGATTCTACTTCGGCGAGGACGACCGGAAGATCGTCGTTCCGGAAGGGTCGTACGAGCTGCGAGCCGTGAGCAGATATCTGCGCGCCGCTCTTCTTCATCGCGAACGTCGCGCCCGCGAAAGAGAGAAAGAGAAAGAGAAGAGATAAAAACTGCATGCCGATGGCGCTGGACGGGTAAAAGAAAATAAACGAACGGAGAAGGACGACGACGACGATGGCGATAACGACGACGCTTATCGCATATACAAGGACGACGACGACGACGATGACGGTTATGGCATATACGAGGACGACGACGATGACGGCGGCGATAGAACGATACTCGCTTTTCGCGCCAACGAGAATACCATGAGGAGCGAGATCAAGTGCGCCTACAGAGTGAATTTTACAAAACCGAACAACATCGGTTCTCTTTTGGGTTTCTCGCGCGATCGTATCCTGAAACCGAACAAATGGTACGTTTCCGACGGACCCGTTGACGTCATGAGCGTGAACATAGTTCGCATCGAATGCAGCATCACCACGGGAGCGTACAGCAACGGACGCTCGGTGCACGCGATACACAAATTCGCGCCGAAAGTTCCACCGGGATATAAACTGTCGGAGACTCCGATGCAGATCATTTACTTCCCGATCGTCGCGCGAAACGTCACCGATATCACGGTGAACATCGTGGATCAGAACGATCGATTGATCGACTTTCGCGGCGAGAAGATAACGATTAGACTGCACGTACGTCGTCGCCGCAGTTAGTGTGTGTGTGCGCTCGTATCTCCGCGACCTGAAGAGAAAGAGCGAGAGGAATGCTCGTTCTGAACGGATCGAGCGCGGATTGTACGAACGAGCGAGTTCTACGACGAAATTGAAAGCGTAAGGAAGGGAAGAGGTGGTGGTGGTGGTGGTGGTGGTGGTGATCGAGGAGGAAGGAAAGCCGTTCTCAGCAACGCCAACGTCAGATTCCTACGATCGCTGGGTCTCGCCGTGAGAAACGCGTCGCCGCCGCGCCGCGTCGTTTCTACGTCGAGAGGAAAGACCATGGCCGACATCCTGAGTATCGGCGGTGAGCCGATCTTCGACGAGCGCATCGTCGGAATCGCGACTCACACGTATAACCCGTACGTCAACACGACGTTCGGGCACAACGACGAGATACGAATACCCATACAGCAGCAGGATCTGTATACGCTGCCGTGCGACAGTTTTCTGTACGTCGAGGGACGACTCTATGACGACAGCGTGGGCGCGGCGACGTCGGAAGCGACGGATGCTTAAAGGCAATACGCGAAATTGGTCAACAACTGCGTGGCGTTTATGTTCGACGAGATTCGATACGAACTCGACGGCGTGGAGATCGACCGGTGTAGAAACGTCGGCATAACCAGCACGATAAAGAACTACGCGTCGCTGACCGCCGAACGAACCAGGAGACTGCAGAACGCCGGATGGAGTTATCCGACGAACGAATCGAATCTGAACGGCGCGTCCCGTCAATTCAACTTTTGCGTATCTTTGAATATTCTTTTGGGTTTCTGCGAGGACTACAGACGCGTGGTGATAAACGCGCGACACGAGCTTATCCTGATACGCGCTCGTAACGACGTCAACTGCGTCGTAGATCCGAAAAAAACCGTGCCGAGAGATCCGGCCAAGGATCCTAAAATTACGCTACTGAAGGTGCAATGGCGTATGCCGCACATGGCGTTAAACGACGTGACTAAATTGTCGCTATTGCGAACGTTGGAGAGCGGACGATTTCTGAGCGTGGGCTTTCGTTCTTGGGACCTGTACGAATTTCCTCTACTGCAGAGAACGACCAAGCATTCGTGGGCCGTGAAAGCCGCGCCGCAGTTGGAGAAGCCGCGATACGTCATATTCGCGCTGCAGACCGGACGGCGAAACGAATTCACGGAGGACTCCTCGAGGTTCGATCATTGCGCGCTCGCCAACGTGAAATTGTATCTCAACTCGGAATTCTATCCCTACGACAACGTGAACGCGGATTTCGAAAGCGACAAGTTCGCCGTGTTGTACGAGATGTACGCGAAATTTCGAGAAGCGTACTACGGGTACAGTCGCGACGACGCGCTCTTCTCCCCGCGCGAATTCGCGCGGGTAGCGCCGCTCGTGGTGATCGATTGTTCCCGCCAAAACGAAGCGGTGAAGAGCGCCACCGTGGACGTGCGCATCGAATTCGAATGCAAGGAAAACGTTCCGCCGAAGACCACCGCCTTGTCTCATCGTTCACGATCGCGTCATCGAGTACGGTCCGCTGACCAATGTGGTGCGCAAAATCATCTAGCGAAAATGGCGATTGTAGGATACCACACCCCGGAAACGGGAGATATATATAAATACGGGGATCCTTCGATCGTTCCTCAGATCCCGTTAAGAACGAGCAGTGAATTTTTCGACGCGCACCGACTCGATGGCCGCAGCGGCAACGACGATCTTCGTCGACCTGCAGGGATTCGTGGTGAGCGACAGATTCGTCGCAAAGGAGGTGGCCGTGCTCCGAAGCGAGACGCGCAAACTCGCGCATCACGTGTTTCGCGCGCCGATGAAGTGGGACCTCCTCACGAACGCCGAAAAAGCAAGGGCCAACTGGCTGATGGCGAACCATCACGGCCTCCGTTGGAAAGACGGGGACGTGGACTATCGCCTAGCCAGGTCGATTATTCGACGCGCGGTGTGTGACAATCTGGAAGAAACGCGGGAGAGAGAAGAGACACCCGACGCGCGAATATACGTGAAAGGCCTCGAGCAAGAAGAGGTGGCTGGAGGAGATTCTCGGCGACGTCGACGCGACGATCGAGACCATCGACGCCGAGTACGACGACATCGATCGGCTGGAGTTTCTTCGCGCCGATCGCGCGTTTCGCTGCGGACGCCATCAACGGTGCTGCGCGATGGAGAACGTGATGAAGTTGCGCGACTGGTGGAACGAGCGACGCGAGTGTCTCTCCAGCATCGACTCCACGGATCAAATATCATTGTGTATCCATCCATCTATCTATATATGTATATATTTTAATCAATAACAAAAAAATCTATCTATTTATCTATCTATATTTTAATCAATAAAAAAACTGATGCAAAATCAACGAACGAAGTTATTCATTATTCGCATACCTACACCGTATGTATAATCGTACTCGATAACGCCGAGCGCGATAGCGCCGAGCGCGCGAGACGACCGCGAGCGATAGCGACGAGCAAGCGAACGAGAGCGTCGAACTCCGAAGAAGAACGGCAACGATAACGCCGAGCGCGCGAAACTGTCAATGAGCGGAGTCGGGAGCGTCGAACGGAAGCGCGATATCGGTGGCGGGAGCGTGTTATTATTCACGCGTATTTATCTTTATATAATATTTATTTACTATTTAATATTTATTTAACATTATATTTATAGTTATACAACAGATTTCGTAATCCAAATAAAAGATGCTCCTCCTTGGTTGTTTATGGAATTATATATTTATTTAATATTTATTTAACATTACATTTATAGTTATTCAATATTTACTTATATTGCTTATATTTATTTATTTAATATTTAACATTACATTTATAGTTATTCACTATTTACTTATTTACTATTTACTATTTACTTATATTACTTACATTACTTATATTACTTATATTACTCATTTATTGTATTAATTTGCGATTGGGGAGGGGGTGGGCCAGCCTTCGACGACGTCGCCTTCAACGACGTCGTCGCCGACGACGTCTATCAAATCGACGTCAATATTGCCGCGGCCGCCCTCATCCTCGTTGCCGTCGTTGTCGTCATCATCAGCGTCACCTTTATCGCTACGCTGTTCCATCGAAACCGAAGAATCAAACCGCGCAAGATCGCGATCTATGCTGCGCATCCTCGCAGCGAACAGCTTCATATGGTTTCGTGATTTTTTAATGACTGACGCAATGAGGATTCTGCACAAAAAAGTAAATATCATAAATAAATAAATAAATAAATAAATAAATAAATAAATATATAAATAAATATATAACATATAAATGAATATATAAATGATTGTATAAATAAATATATAAATAAATATGTAAATAAATAAATATATAAATAATTATGTAAGTAAATAAATAAATATATGTAAATACTGTTTGTTCGCGCGCGAGCGAGATTTGTCGCGGCGAACGAGAGAGACGCCGGGATCGCTCAGAGAGAGCGAGAGGTGAGAGCGACGGGAGCAAGAAAGTGCGAGAGAGAAAGAGAGATGTGACTTTGGAGCGAGATGTTTTGGAGCGCGTGGTAGGACAAGAGATGTAAATATGATTCGATGGATGGAGCGAAGGTCAATGTTAGATTAACCGAATGTCCGTTGGTTGAATAATAAGTTCAATTTATTACAAGCACTGAAGTCTAACATCAATCGAATGCGGCACAGGCCTTCACAGATCGTCGTTATGCAGTCGTATGCGCACAGCGTGCACTCACAGTGTGAAAGTTCAAATTAAGCGTTCGCGCAGTCGTAAGAAGGCGCGTTTGACACCGGAACGGCAGGATGATCGCGATCACCAATGATCGGCGTAACTGCGACCTCGATTGCAATCCGAGATTGCATCGACAGCTTCGCACCGGTATTCGCGCTCGCGTTCTCGTACTTGAGAGCTCGCGTTCGACTTCCCCGCGAATGTTCTAGAAGGCTTTTCGGGTGAACGACTAGGCTAATATTTACAACTCGCAACACGCTCGCTTGAAGGATAAAACTCGTCTAATCAGTTGTCTACCGATGGCCATCGATCAGCCGAAAGTCGGTTCTGAGGGAGGGAGGCGTATGACGCTCTTATTGGCGAACGTCTTCCGCGAACGCGTTGCACGCTCCTTGGAACGCGTTGAATATATCGAGGCATTAATCGAGAATCGATATATTCTATATCGCAAATTAGACTCATGAACGTATAATGATGAAATATAATAAAATAATAATTATAATGGAATATATATACATAAATTGCTAGTCACTCCTAAACACTGTTATTTTTTATGAACTTACATGCGATCGAACATCCGTGCGTCCTTGTCGACGCGGATCATAAGCTCCAGGCAAGGCGGCGCTCTCTCCGTAATACTCCTCAAACGATGCTGCAACTGCAGCATTGCATCGTTCAATTCATCCGTCGCCATGGCTAGGGACGTGGTTTGACTTTGCACCTTCGCACACACTTCTTGCAATTCAGTTACTTTATCCATTGTATTTACACAAATTTGCGACAAGACTGCGAACGAACTACACCCGAGTCTAGCCTCGAGTCCTTATATATATCGAGGATGCGCAATCGAAGAAGGATGTGGAATCAAAGAAGAAATGCGCAATCAAAAAGGATATTGCGTGTGTAATGAAAACTATTTAAAAAATGACCTTTGCACAGAGGAAGAAATGCATTTTTTTATCGAACCGACTCATCCGCCGGAATCGTCGACGCATTTCTTCCACCCCGAGACCCCCGCCGCCACCTGTCCGCGCTATCGGTAGCGAGCATTCCGGCGTAAGTCACTCTTCGCGATCGCGCTCGTATCGCAACGCATCGTCATCGCCAATAAAAGAAGCAGGATATTGTGTAATGAAAACTATTTTTAAAAAACGACTTTTGCACAGAGGAAGAAATGCATTTTTTTAATCAAACAGACTCATCCGCCGGAATCGACGCATTTTTTCTACCGCGAGACCCCGCCGCCACCTGTCCGCGCTATCGGCAACGAGCGTCACCGCGTAGACCGCGCGTCGCGATCGCGCTCATATCGCGAGACGCCGTTATCGCAGTTCCGCAGTTCCGCCGTTTCTCTCGCTCTCTCTCGCCCTCGACGATGTAGCTCGCGCGCGTAATCGCGTTAACCGCGTGTTTTATCACCGCGAGGTGCGTCAATCCCACGGACGAGAATTACGCACATACGATCGATTACCTGCAGAAATACGGATATTTGACCGAAGATGTGGACGCGTTTCCGGCTCAGAGACGAAACGACGTTTTTCGTAACGCCATCGAGGAATTTCAACGATACTACGGTCTGCCCGGCGATGGAACGCTCGACGACGAAACGTTGCAATTGAAGGATATCAAAATCGGAGGTGAGGGGTGTAAACTGAATAATTACCAACGCGTCGAACCTGTCGGAACATGTTCGTCGTAAACAACATTTTTCTAGAAAAAGGGGGTGTTATCGCGTAGACTACACATTTCGCGCTATTTTTTTACGACGCAGTACGCGAGACAAAGGAAAAGATCTTTCAAAAATCAGTTGGAGCGAGAGAGAGAGAGCAAAGGGTATATAACGAGGGATGAAGCGCGTCGAGCCGCAGTAGTGAGATTTGAGAGCTATACATCGATCGAAAAGTAACGCGGTTTCTTCGTTAATTTATGATCGAACATTATCATGTGCAAGTGCTCTGTAAAAGAGATTCTTTTATCGCTCAGTCGCAAAGATGTTCGTCCTGCTGTCGAGACCGTCGGACATTCGCGATTTTAGCGCCGAACAGCTGCAATTCGTGCCGAAAGCCGTTCTGTTGCAAATGTGCGGTGATCACATTCACTACGTGTGGGACAAACTTCCGGAGCATATAAAGGCGGATTTGGAGGTTCAGACCTATCGTCGCTGTGACGAACACTGGAATCAACCGTGGCAGCAAACGCACATCGACGGTCCCGCTCCGATGATTAAGGATTGCGGCGAATGTCAACGAAAATAAAAACATTAGCTTTCACGACGTGAACATTTTTCTATTTTTTCTCATAACAGTGAGCAAGAAGAAATAACGCTTGACAATAATCGCTCGTGGTCACCGGTCTATAAGAGTGAAATCGATAAAAGCAAAGACTTTCCATACTATTGCGGCCGTTTTTTTTTTATGGTGACCATTTAATAGATGATATAGCCAATGATTTGCGTGAAGAAGATCGAGGAGGAAAATCGACGGATGTGCAACGAATATCATTGGTGCAGTTTGTTCGCGATCGAGAACTCGGGATACGCGGAACCGATAAACACATCGTTAGACAAGGAGTTGTTATCGATACCGATAGGTATCCTTATGACTGGAAGTCTAACATAAGACGGAAAATATACATACAGGTGCGAAACGAGGAAAAAGAAGTTGAAGATCGTCTAGTTCGTGGTGGTTTTCTTAACATTAAACCTGACTTTAAGTCGGAGTATGAGGAGTATCGCTATTGGGCGACTAGAGTTATTCGTGGAATAAGAAGACGCTTAGACGATCTGCTCATTCAAATTCACACAGGCACTGGGTAGTGCGTCGAAGTGGTAGCGAGGTACAATCTGTGTATGCAACGCTATTACCATTCCGTCGATCATAAGGTAAACGGTCCTAATAATGCATTGATTCAAAGAACTCTTAAACGTGAACTTATTGATTCTGATAATTGGCACTGTGATGTCCCTTTCTTCAGTCTTTATGAATATATGTTGGAACACTATCGCGTTCAATATGCCTATCGACATTGTCCAGCGTGCCGTCGACGCGTGTGCAAGTGCCCCTTCGAAGAGTGTGACGTAATCGACAATTCTACAATATGGAATGTGCGTCGAATTCGTGGTGATGAACAACCTGAATCTGATGAACAATCTGAATCTGATGAACAACCTGAATAGATAAAACATGGAGCAATTCGAGCAAACCGAACGCGATCTGTTGGAGCTGTCCGACCAAGTCGCTACCTTGAGTGAATATTTCACATGGGCGCTGCAATGCGCGGAATTCGTCGAGCAGCTCGAAGAAGGCTGTCGTACCAAACGTCCGCGGCTCTCGATCGGGCGGAAGCAAAAGTTGGTTGCCAGAATCGCGCGACTCGAGGGTGCGAAGACGCGATTGGAAAGACAATTTATCCATAGCGGTAGTGATTATGCGAATGCCGGTAACAGTGGCGACACGCGCGCGGCAGAACTCGTATGGTGAGAAATCGATGCCGCGTTCGAATCGCGGATAATGACCGGTGCGGTAATTAATACAGACCATGTAGAACCGCGGCAGTTTTTGGAAGACGCCTGCAGCGTAGTGTGCAAGCGAGTGCGAGACATTATAAAAAAACATAACTATGTCAAAGTGAACACCTTGTTCAACGGAGAGTTTGTGGCGGGTGATAAACGTGCCAATAAGAGTTTTAATACAAATAACAAAGAACTCTGTCGTACATCGCACTTGCGCGAGTGGTACGAGCGGCACGTTATCGAGCCCACATTAGCGAAACTCGAGGAGTTCCAGGAACGCGACAGTGGGTGGGCGTTGACGCGAATCCTCAATTTGACGGTGAACGTCAACAGATACAATCCTTTGCGCGCGGGGTGTCACTTGAAATTGCCTCAAGACATTAAAACGAAGAATGCCGTGATCAATGTGCTGTCTATGGACAATGCGTGTTTTGCGTGGTCAGTGGTAGCCGCCTTGCATCCAGCCGTAAGACATTCAGAACGGGAATCATCATACCCGCATTATTCAACGGTATTGAATGTACGAGACATTGAGTTCCCAATGACGTTGAGTCAAATTAAAAAATTCGAACGGCTCAACAATATATCCGTCAATGTCTATACCATCGAGGGACAGAAGACGTCAAACGTTCTTCCAATACGACTTACCAACCGCACGAGTAAGAAACACGTGAATTTGTTGTACGTGCAGGATCCACGAGACAACAATGTTGGACATTTTGCGTGGATTAAGCATCTATCCCGCCTCGTGAGCTCACAAATTAATAAACATGGACACACAAAGTACATTTGTGATCGGTAAGTATATATACTTCTTTTTTAAAAATATATAGAATATTTTATATTTTGTGTATAAAAAAATTCATAATATTTGTGTTTTTCTTTTTTGCAGATGTCTTCACTATTTTAGTTCGAGCGACAAGTTGCAGTCTCACACTGTGGAATGTCGAGAGGTAAACAAATGCGCAATCCGACTACCGAGCGAGGACAACAAGTGGCTGAGCTTCAAGAACCACAGCAGGAAAGAGCGACTTCCCTTCGTGGTGTACGCCGATCTGGAGTGCGTGCTGCAGAAGACACAACCGGAGACGGAACACGCGTCATACGCCTATCAACATCATCGGGTATGTAGTATAGCATACTACGTACAGTGCTCGTACAACGAAACGTTATCAGCGTATCGATTTCGCCGCGATAACGACTGCGTCGCGTGGTTCGTCGAGGAACTCAAAGGATTGGCGCATCGCGTAAAGAATATCTTATCCGACATTGTATGCATGGTAGACCTAACGCGAGACGAGTGGGAGACATTTCACAGCGCGGCGCAATGTCACATATGTGAAAAACCGTTCGCACCAAATGATAATCGTGTACGCGATTATTGCCACCTAACTGGGCGTCACAGAGGTCCGGCACACTCGACGTGCAATTTGAATTATAAGGATTCTCACTTCATCCCAGTAATATTCCACAATCTGTCGGGCTATGACGCGCATTGCATTATCAAGGAGATAGCTGCCGCGTTCGAAGGCTCGATCGATGTACTGCCTATAACAAAGGAAAAGTACATTTCATTCACTAAACATGTGAAAGACACCGCGGAAAGATCAGATTCGCGCAGCGACATAAAGTTAAGATTTATCGACTCGTATAAATTTCTGAGTGCGAGTCTCGCAAAATTGGCATCCTTCCTCGACAAGGATAAATTAAAAATTATACGTTCCAAATTTTCCGCGTTATCCAACGACGACTTCGAATTATTGACGCGAAAAGGTGTCTTTCCATACGAATACGTGAACAGCGTCGAAAAGCTGGAGGATACGTGTTTACCGCCGCGCAATTCATTTTACAGTTCCTTGACCGGTGAAACCGTATCCGAGAGCGATTACGCGCACGCCGCGAACGTATGGCAGCGATTTTCCGTTCGAACCCTGGGCGAATACAGCGATCTGTACCTGAAAACCGATGTATTGCTGTTGGCCGACGTGTTTGAAAATTTCCGCGACAGCTGCGTCGCGAGTTACGGACTTGATCCCGCGTACTACTACACTTTACCAGGCTTTACGTGGGACGCCATGTTAAAACATACCTGTATCAATTTCGAACTGCTGACCGACATTGACATGGTTATGTTTATAGAACGTGGTATTCGCGGCGGCCTGAGTCAATGTTCCGGCAGATACGCGCAGGCCAACAACAAATATATGCAGTCGTACGATCCATTGAAACCGTCGTCTTACCTAATGTACTTCGATGTAAATAACCTGTACGGCTGGGCGATGTGTCGGCCATTGCCCTACGCGGAGTTTCGATGGGTCGAAGACGTGTCAAAATTCGACTTTAACGCGATCGCTTTGGATTCGCCTACGGGCTATATTCTCGAGGTCGACCTAGAGTATCCGCAGGATAAACACGACGCGCACACTGACCTACCGTTCTGTCCGATGCGCGATAAACCGCCCGGTAAACGGCAGGACAAACTTCTCGCCACGCTGCACGATAAGGAGCGTTACGTCATTCATTATCGCAATCTACAGCAGTGCACGCGCCACGGCCTTCGCGTCACAAAAATACATCGCGTATTGCAATTTGCTCAATCTGCGTGGCTCCGCGCTTACATATAACTTAATACAAAATTTAGAACACAGGCCAAAAATGAGTTCGAAAAAAATTTATATAAATTAATGAATAACGCGGTTTTCGGAAAAACGACGGAGAATGTACGCAATCACGTCGATGTAAAATTACTGACGAAGTGGGACGGACGATACAACGCGGAGGCAATGATCGCGCGACCGAATTTCCACAGCAGGAGCGTGTTGTCGGAAAATCTGATAGCCGTCGAACTGCGCAAACTCGAGGTGAAATTCAACAAACCGATCTATGTCGGCATGTGCATCCTCGACCTGTCGAAGGTGTGCCTATACGAATTTCACCACGAGTACATGTCTCCCCTGTACCGCGACTCGTGTAGAATCATGTATACCGACACGGACAGTTTGATTTATCATATCAAGTGCGACGACGCGTATGAGAACATGAAACGTGATATAGCCAGGTTCGACACGAGTGATTACGCGGTAGATAACGCTTATGGTATGTCTCTCGTGAATAAAAAAGTGCCGGGCCTGATGAAGGACGAAAACAACGGAGCGATCATGACCGAATTCGTTGGACTTAGGGCGAAAATGTACGCCTTGCGAGTCGATGGCAAAAAAGACTGTAAAAAAGCGAAAGGTGTCAAAAGCAACGTTATCGCGCGTACCATCACGTTCGACGACTACACGCGGTGTCTGAACGATGAGATCGAAATGACTCGGCCGCAGTCGTGCATAAGATCGAAAATGCACGAAGTGTACACTATCAGCGAGACGAAAATCGCTCTGAGTTTGTACGACGATAAGCGATATATCGTGCCGGATTCGACAGATACGTTGCCGTGGGGACATTATCGCATACCTTTATATGATAAGGAACAGTGAAGATTCATGTATGTAATGTATGTAGTAGTATAACACGACATATGTATGTAACGTAATATAATATGTAATATAATGTACTAGTAATGTACTAGTATGAATGTATGTATGTATGTATGTATGTATGTACGTATATGTATAATAGAAGGAATATTAATTACGTATATTTTTATATTTTATATTGTAAAACATTTATTCAATAAAAAATTTTTTATACAATATTTCCATTTATTACTTCCCTAAACATTTTGTTCCTAAAGTACGGCATGTCATCATGCGTGAACGTTATCTTCCTGCTTGCACAGACGTATTCGGCGAACATGCAAGAGAATACACCACAATCGCTGCCGTTCATCTGTTGCGGAATATTCTTGGCGGAATAAAATGTCCAATCACTCATATCATAAGGTTGTTTCTTTTTGTCAAGACTCTCATCCTGTAAATATAGTTTTAGCGCAGCCAGACATTTCGGATTATCACTGCCCATACTGTCGTAATAAACAATTGTTTTATCGCGGAAATCTACTATTGACATACACGTTCAAATGTATAGGGATAATAATGAGATCCTGCGCAAAGATGTCCACCTTTCTGGTCCATCGCTTCAGAGACGAGTGACCGCTCGACAGAAGTTTTGGGTAAAAGAACGTATTCATCGCGTGTACTTTCGGATATTTGTTCGAAGATGTACCTCTGGCGATCAGCAGATTCATATAAAAGTTAATCACTTCGTCGTTGAGTCAATTTAAGTCAACCAGCGTGTGAAGATCCTTTTGCGTGAGCTTCAGACCGAAGCCTTCCACCACCATCTCCATACTGCGATTTTATCAAAATTTTTGACAAAAAATATGATGTCATAAAAATTATGATGTCATAAAAATTATACCACATCACATTCCAATAATTTTAAATAATAATTTGCAAATTTACCAGATGAATTGCTGCACAGATGAATCGCTGCACCATAGATTGTTAACTGTTTCGATCGCTGCACATAGATTTTAACTGTTTCGATCGCTGCACACAGATTTTAAATGTCTCAATCAATGCACAGATGTATCACCGAGGTGTTTAAGCTCTCAAATCATACTACTGTATCTTGACGCATCCCTCGTTATATACCCTTTGCTCTCTCTCTCGCTCCAACTGAATCTTGAAAGATCATTTTTTTCTCTGTTTTGCATTTCTTCCTTTGTCTAGCGTACTGCGTCGTAAAAAAATAGTGTGAAATAGATACGTATACGCAATAACAGCCCCCCTTCTTCAAGAAAAAAATTTGTTTATAGCGCCACGATGAACACGAAACCCGCAATAGTAGATAACGTTAATACGTTATCTACTATTGCGTATATGTATTATATTAGAAAGGATATTAATAAAGATATCGTATATGTATTTCAAACATTTTATATGTTGCATACGTCTTACATATTTTTATATATTGGATATTTTGTATTTAATATTTTTTACATAGTTTATTTTTTTATGTTTTAAAAAAATACAATCTGTACGAATTAAATAACATTGTTCTTGTGTATCCAAGAGTTGTGCGATCCATCGAATTCCAGCCATTTCACGTAAACCTCGTCGCCCTTTCTGCGCAGTACTTTCTCCACGAGATACATGTCAGGATAAGTCGCGCGATGCAACTCATACTCGTAGAACGCTCCAGCGACGGATTTTCCACGATAGTCCTCGAGTAGATAGGTTACGGGATTGGTACACTGCACTTTAACGATCTTAAACACCTCGGTGGTCCAATTCGGCGTGTAACCTTTCTCGAAAATTGTATTGTATTTACTGACGCGTACCGAGTCACCCGTTTTGAACTTTGCCGGTCCCGCGATCTTACCGGTCTTCAAAGCGCGAAGTTTCTTACGAATCGAATTACTCGTTTTCGCAATATCTTTCACGATCTTCTCGCGTTCGCGAATCGTCTCGCTCCCGTCGATCGCAGCCATCGCGGGGAAAAAACAAAGCAGAGCGTCGATCTCTCTCTGTAACGCTAACGTTTCACCTTCGACGACGTATCGGCGACGACTGACCGCTTTTGCGGTATCGCGAACACGTTAAATCCTTTTCTGTATCGGCCGTTCGAAAGCGCGCTGTCCTTGTCTATTACTACGAATCCGTACTTGCATTGCCAACAATCGTGGCACAACGAGCAAAATTCATCGTACGACATGTCGGTATTTACGTGATCGTTGTACACGTGTTTCAAATTAGTACCATCCTGTTTGAACAGGATCAGCAGATTCGCGTTGTCGCGTATCAGATGTTTAGGTATTCTCGCGTACGTCTGACAGAGATAAAAGCAGTCGACGCTCGAGTGCCTGCCCATTGAGAAATACTCTCTCACATTGTCTTGCTTATCGCACGCCACGTCGTCGAAGACGAATATCGAGTTTGGGCACGCGTCGCTCGGTGGAATGACGTCACTGTTATTGGCGAAGGTGTAGTAGCCGATTTCGTCGATCGATGTCAATAAATTCTTCAGATATCGGTATTTCGATTGTCGCAGCGATTTCGAGTACACGTACACATTCTCGAAACGTACACCGTGCGGACTTTCCAGCAAACTTATCAGAACGTTGGTTTTACCGCAATTCGAGGGACTGCAAATGATCGCGCGTATAGTAGTCGGCAGCATCGTACCGTGTCTGCGCCTCTCCGCGTTGCCCTCCATCGGTCGTGATCTGTCGTCGCAATTCGTCACGCGAATCGTCAACGGTTGTCGCACAAATCTCATTTTTTTTCCTCACACTTTGTACGACTGAATCGAACTTTCTCGTTCGAACGTCTATTTATAGATGCGCGGCACCACGAATCGCTCAGTCGCACAGATGTTCGTCCTGCTGTCGAAACCTTCGAACATTCACGATTTTAGCGCCGAATGCGGCGAATGTCAATGAAAACAAAAAAAACAGGTGGAGGTCTGTTAATCGCGCGATTGGTGCACTTCCGTTCGAATTGCACATTCCCGGCTACCAGTTTTGCGGTCCGGGTACTCGTCTGCAAGAACGATTGGCTAGAGGTGATCCGGGTGTAAATCCATTGGACGCGGCGTGTCGCGAGCACGACATAGACTATTCGCGTAGCAAAGAGCTTACCGAGAGACACGCGGCGGACAAGATACTCGCCGAGAGAGCGCTGGGACGCGTCATCGCGAGAGATTCGACTCTCGGAGAGAGGGCTGCCGCTACAGCCGTTTGGGCGGCCATGAAGGCTAAGACGAAGCTCGGAATGGGTTTGAAATCACGAAAAACACGAACGAAAAAAAGGTCGACGAAGAAACGGATACTTCCGACAGCGAAACGAGGTGGCGTATTGCCGATTCTACCGTTGTTGGGAGTTCTCGGTTCTCTGGCCGGCGGAGCGGCCGGAATTACAACGGCGATGAACGCTAGCAAAGCCGCGCGGCGTCAGCTGGAAGAGACGCAACGTCACAATCGCACCATGGAAGGTCGCGGACTTTATCTCGCTCCGTACAAATATGGACAAGGACTGTATCTCGGCCCGCACAAACGTGGGCGAGGAGTAGCGTTGAAGATTAGAAAGAAAAAAACGTCAAAAGACGTTAAATATGCCCACGGGTATTACGACTAACGTACAATTGAGTCGACTGGCAAGGCGAATGCGCGTACCGTTCTTCAGAGGTGTTTTCATGCGTGATTCGTTACCGATCGTCGATGGCGTACGTCGAAACGAGAGCGGTATCATGAATTTGGACGATGCAGCGGGCCCCGGTACTCATTGGGTAGCGTACGCCAAGAGGGGAGATCGAGTCGTATATTTCGACAGTTTCGGCAATCTTCGACCACCGAAAGAACTGGTGCGATATTTCGGACCGGGCGTGACGAAGATCGAGTACAATCGCACGTCTCATCAGCGATACGATCAGAGCATCTGTGGACAATTATGTTTGCAATTTCTCCGGACGATCGACGACGATCGGCGCTAATTTAAAACCTGACGACGCGCCGTGTGGAGACTCAGTGTTCATCGAACAGCTTCCGTCGACATGTCTATAACGTTCACGCTGACCGGGAAGAGCAGCATCCTCGCGGAGCACTATTTTCCCGCCGTGGATCTGAGCGACGGTGACTACGAGCTAGGTCTAACGTGTTTTGAGACTTATCACACGATTCCGAACGTGAATTCTTTGAATAATAAATTTTATTTCGACGAGGATGACACGGAAATTACGATTCCCGAGGGATCATACGAGATACGGGCCATACACGAGTTTTTGAAACGTGAAATTTCACGTAAACGTCCGCGACGCGTGGTTCGTTCCAACAACGACGATCGTACGTCGGTCGCGAATATCGCGCGAGAGGAGACCGTTCGCGCGAACGGCTACGAAGACGAGGTCGCGGAGTACCCGATAGTGCTCCGCGCAAATTACAATACGATGAAGAGCGAGATCAAGTGCGCTTTCAGAGTGAACTTTAACAAACCGAACAACGTCGGATCGCTACTGGGATTCTCGTCGACGCGTGTATTGCAGCCGGGACAGTGGCATGAATCGGACGCACCGAATAATATTATCAACGTAAACATTATCCGCGTGGAGTGTAACGTGACCGCGGGTGCGTACAGCAACGGCAAACGCGTTCATACGATACACGAGTTTTCACCGAGCGTACCACCGGGATATAAGATATCGGAAACGCCGGCGCAGATCATTTACCTGCCGATCATCGCGCGGAGCGTTACTGATCTAACGATACGCGTCGCTGATCAAGATGGACGATTGCTCGATTTTCGCGGAGAAGAGATCACCGTCAGATTGCACGTACGACGGCGAGAGCGATAACGCGGCAGCCGTGTGCGTGAGCGTGAGTGTACGCGTGACATATGAGATGCTAGTGTTGAACGACTCGGAGCACGCGACAGATAACAATAATATCTTTACGGCTGCGCCGATCGACGATATCGTCAAGTCGACATTCGGCGGTGTTAAACAAGAGACGAGAAAGAAGCTCAACGCATCGAACGTTAAATTTTTACAATCTCTGGGATTTGCGGTGCGAAACATCTGAACGATGACTAAAATTCTCAACATCGGAGGCGAGCCGGTCTTCGACGATCGCATCGTCAAGATCGAGACTCACACGTACAACCCGTACGCCAACACAACGTTTGACTATAGCGACGAGATACGAATACCCATACAACAGCAGGATCTGTATACGTTGCCGTGCGAAAGTTTTCTCTACGTCGAAGGAACATTGACGGTGACCAGAGCAGCCGGCCAAGTCGATAACGTGGTACTGGGGACTAATTGCGTCGCGTTCATGTTCGACGAGATTCGATACGAGTGACGGTATGGAGATTGATCGCTGCAGAAACGTAGGAATAACCAGCACGCTCAAGAACTACGTTACGGTATCGTCCGACAGAAGCGTGATCCTGAGAAACGCTGGCTGGAAGCCACAGAATAACCCGAACGGATATTTCAATTTCTGCGTACCGCTCAACACGTTACTGGGATTTTGCAAAGATTACAGACGCGTGGTGGTCAACGCTCGTCACGAATTGATCTTGATACGATCACGCAACGACAACAATTCCCTGGTGGGAAGTCTCGCGTTGAAGCCCACCATCAAAATACTCAAGATACAATGGCGAATGCCTCACGTGGTATTGAACGAGATCAACAAGCTGTCGATGTTGCGCACCTTGGAAAACGGACGATATCTAAGTATGGGTTTCCGTTCGTGGGATCTGTACGAGTATCCCCTGTTGCAGAACACGTCGTCTTCGCTCTGCAGACGGGTCGGAAGAACGTCATGTCCGCCGACACAAGCCGATTCGACGACTGCAACTTGACCAACGTAAAACTCTATCTAAACTCTGAAGTTTATCTGTACGACGACTTGAATTTGGATTTTGATAAACACAGATGGGCGATTCTGTACGATATGTATGCGCGTTTCTGCAAGAACTACTACGGATACGAATATCTCGAGCCGAGTCTCACTGTTTCGACTTTTCTACGTAACGGCCCGTTTGTGATCATCGATTGCTCTCGCCAAAACGAATCCGTCAAAAACGCCACCGTGGATGTCAGACTAGAATTCGATTGTATGGAGAACGTACCGCCGAATACCTCCGCTTACTGTCTCATCATACACGACCGCGTGATTGAGTACAACCCGTTGACGAACGTTGTGCGCAAAATAGTCTGAGTTTTCGCGGCAACGTCAACGTGAATATTTTCTCTATCTCTCTTTCCATCAGTCTTCGATACAATTATTGAGAGGGGAAAGGGGGGGAAGTATAAATCAGAGTGTCGCGAGACGGTTTGCAGAGTTGCGCGTCATTCCTCTCGATTGACGCATCGACGAGAGAGAGAGATATATATATATATATATATATAAAGAAATCTCGTCATGTCCGTACCAACGTTCGTGGACTTGCAAGGATTTTTCGTCGGGATGAAATTTCTCGTGAAGGAGGTGGCTGTGCTGAGAAAAGGCTGCGTTCTGTCGCATCACATCTTTAATTACCCCATGCCGTGGAATCTCCTCACAAAATCCGATAAATCGTGCGCTACCTGGTTGATTCGCAATCACCATGGATTACGATGGGAAAACGGAAACGTGCCGTATAGCATGGTGAAACGCCTGATTACATCGGCCGTGCTTGGTGTAGAAGAAGAAGACGATGATGAGAAAGAAGACGATGACGATGAGATGCCGACTCTCGTGTACGTCAAGGGATGACAGAAACGAGAATGGCTGGTGGATCTGCTGGAGAATTATGCGCGAAAAAACCTAATCGTCGAGACTCTGGATGCGCATTACGAAGATATCGAATCTTTGAATAAACTAGATGACACCAATACTATGCGATGCGGAAAACATGAAAAGAATTGCGCGTTACAAAATGTAATAAAACTATTTAACTGGTGGTCGCGCGCGACGCCATAAGAACTTGCGATCTTTTTTTAAAAAATAAATTATATATAACTTTTTATAATGTTTTTATTTCTTACTCCCCCTCCCTTCCCCCATCATCACCGTTAGAGTAGGCTTTACTTCCCCCTCTCCTAATAAAAAAATCCACTGCGCGGTTCTATAAACATTAATTCCCCCTCTCCCTTTCCCCCACCACTTCATTACTTTTGGAATTGTCGCGTATACTAGATTAATTTTACACGATCAGTCTTGTCGCGATCGCTTGTACTGACGGTCAACTTCTCAGAGCCTAGAGGGCGAAAATGTTCTCCTTTGAAGGATGCAACAGCAGCAGCAACAGCAACAACGGTGCAAAACGCGTGAATGCCGTGAATTATTACGTGCCGATTCACGACGTTGAAACTCAAACGTATGAGGCCAGATGTAATAGGTAAGTTTCTTTTAAGAGAAAAATAGAGCCTCTCCCAGTTTTTATATCTTTGCAAATTGTATTACTTACGAAAATAAACTAATTTCATTTCTTTTATACAGCATTTCGTTGGAGCGTCGCGCGGTACGTATACTCGGCAGACAATACGCGTTGACAGCTACGGGATATAAATTCCTCGAAATTGGCATCAACGTGGGCCCACCGAGCTACGTGGAGATCGCCGTTGGAGATCATCGAGGAAAGGAACTGCTGTTGTCTCTCGAAACGTGGAAGGCACTCTACGAGCAACGGCGAAACATTCAGAATTTCTTTCGCAACAACTACAAAGATGTCCATAGTTTTATAAATGTTGGACCGTTAACGGTGAGAGTTTGTACGTCGGTTAATAATGTCAAACTCATACGTCTTGAATCTGCAAACGTATGCTTGATGATGACCGAATCGACGTTGCGTCGTATGTTCGATCTCGATCGGTGCATCGATGCAAGATTCGATCGATTGGTCAGAATACTTGCGGCAGTCGATGCAAAGTTTGCGCAGTTCTCCGACATCGCGTCCACTGTGACGGATCCCAAGGAAGCGTCGAATGTAATATACGCTAGCGATGCGTTCAATACGAATCAGCTCATTGATTGTGAGCTCGCAGCTTTAGTTTTTTAGTACGTAAGATATATTGTGTAAAAAAGAAGAGTTAAATAAACAGGCTTTTTTACACCTAAATGAATGATGTAATTTCTTTGCGTGCATGTCTGTTCAGGAATCGCGAAATATCTCTCGCCCCATCCGTTGATTTCGAGCGTTAGATTGTATTGCTCGCCGTGTTTTCGTTCCTGTTGTTGATCTGCGAGACCTTGTCGGACCCGACGTATTCCGCGACAGCTACCTGTTGTTACCCGAATTTCTCGTTCGCTCCTCGGAAATACTCGCGTTATTCGTCGAACCTTCCCTCTCTTCGCGCGCTCGCAATTACCGCCTAGATACTTATTGTGAATACCGCTCGCCTCAGAACTTCTCGATACCTCGACACAGTAACACATTAAATTTTCGATACCACCAATACCGCATCTCTTCGTAGTCGTTCCTCTCACCAATACCTTGATTGCCGAGTCCTTTTTACAAGGCTGTACCAGCCAACCGCGCTCGCGAATCGAAACCCGATCGCGGAGTGCACATTTTGGTCCTTCGAGCCGGATTCGGAGTCAAGAAGAAGATTATCGATTACGACCTTCGAAGGGCAGAGTGACGATACCCGTTCACCATGGCACCCGTATCAGACGAGCTCATGGCAAAGCAGAACCAACTGATGGGCTCAATAGCTCGCGCCCTGACCAATTTCAAAAAACTGGGTCAAGCCAAGATGACCAAGGCGGTAGCGCAGGCCCGAATCACAGCCCTCAAGGAGAAGTTCTCTGAATCACGGGACTTGGATGCGCGGATCCGGGCATCCCTCGACGTCAGCACGGCCAAGGATCTGCCTTACTTCTCCGCCGACTTTTTCCAATCCTGTGAGGACCATTTCGACGAGGCGCTTGACTACATGTCCGAGGTACTGGCCAAGGTTTCTGACATGGACGCGGTCGACCTTAACGTAAGTCACGCTTCAGATTTCATCCACCGTCCGACGCCTCAGCTTCCGCGGATCAACCTACCGACCTTCAACGGATCTTTCGACCGCTGGGAAAGCTTTCGCGATCGTTTTAAATCGATGATTATCGACAATCGCAATATTTCTAATGTAGATCGGATGCATTATCTCTGCTCAAGTTTAACGGGAGATGCAAGTAGCGCGCTCAACCATCTCGCGATTACCGACGCGAATTTTACCGTGGCATGGAATATCATTACGTCGCGTTATGAGAACAAACGTCGGTTGATTAACGGTCATTTGCAAACGTTATTTTCGTTGCCACAGCTCGCGTCCGAAACCTTCAAAGACCTTCAGAATCTGCGTGACAAAGCGAATGCCTCAGTTCAAGCGTTCAAAAATCTCGATCGTCCCGTCGATACATGGAGCGATATCCTCGTATTTCTGATCTCGCAAAAATTAGACAAATTTTCCCGGAAAGCGTGGGAATTACAGTTGAGCGAGACCGTCGATTACCCGACATATGACGAGTTGGATAAATTTTTAGAATCGCGTATCCGTGCTTTCGAGGCGATCTCGCCTCCGAAATCCGAGACATCTCAACCGTCGTCTAAATCGAAATCGATCGCTTCTCATTCGACAACCACTGCGAACCTTGCGTGCCCGCTGTGCAAATCCTCGCACTTACTATATCAATGTCCGTCATTCTTAGCGTATACTCCGTCGCAACGATACGAATATGTAAAGAAAGAGAATCGTTGTATCAATTGCTTCGGGTGTAAACATTCGATGAAGGATTGTAAAAGCGCGCGATCCTGCAAAATGTGTCATAAGCGACATCACACCCTACTGCATTTCACGGACGATGCAAAACCAGCTAGCGTAGAGTCCGCTCCTACCGTCGAATCAACGAGTACCGAGCTAACGAAATCGACAGCTAACGAAATCGCGTCTCATTTAATTTTGAATACGATGACGCCGAAGTCAACCGTACTTTTGGCAACCGCTCGAGTTCGTGTTTACTCTCCACAAGGTCGCTTCGTTTATGCCCGCGCTTTGCTCGACCAAGGTTCTGTCGCGACTTTATTTTCGGAAAATATCGCTCAGCGGTTGCGTCTCGCGAAAGTGAAGCAAACTACCCGTATTACCGGAATCGGAGAATCGCAATCGTTGTCGCATTCAGCCGCACATATTTGTGTAACCGCATCTTTCGGCGACAAACCTGCATTCTCGACGACCGCGTACATAGTCACCTCGCTGTCAAAGTCACCTCGCTGTCAAAGTACGCACCGAATCGCGTTCAATCGACGTCACAATGGGCGCACATCTCCGACCTAACGCTAGCGGATAGGAATCCCATGAGCTCTGATCCGATCGATGTAATTATCGGAGCTGATTTATACGGCATGCTTATATTAGACGGTGTCCGTAAAGGAAATGCAAGCGAGCCTATCGCGCAAAATACCGCTTTCGGCTGGATACTTTCCGGGCCTCTCGCTCCCGCTCGATCCCTCCATCCCGATTCCGTTCATATTCATCACGGAACAATCCTTGAAAACCTGGATCTCGATCTTCGCCGCTTCTGGGAGATCGAGGAAGTCCCTCATAAAAGGCATTTAAGTCCCGAAGAGCAACAGTGCGAAGAGCACTTCGCCGCTACTCATTCTCGCACGCCGGAGGGACGATACGTCGTTCGGTTACCGTTCAAAACCGGCCCCCCGATAGATCTTGGCAAATCCCGCTTTACCGCGTTAGCAAGTTTAGTTCGCTCGGAGCGTCGACTTCTTCGCGAACAAAATAAAGCCGCGTTATATCGCGAATTCCTCGACGAATACGAGAAGCTCGGTCATATGACGAAAGTTAGCGATACCGACTCACAATCGAGTCACTCTCAAGTCTATTATATTCCGCACCACGCTGTCTTTCGTGAGAGCAGCGTCACCACTCAGCTTCGGGTTGTATTTAATGCTTCCTGCGCTACATCGAACGGTACCTCGTTGAACCATCATTTGCTAATCGGTCCTAAGCTACAAAGGGATCTTGCCGCCGTCATTCTGTTATGGCGTCAGCATCAGTTTGTCTTTACTGCCGACATCGCTAAAATGTACCGGCAAATTCTAATCGATAATCGCGACGTAGACTACCAACGAATTCTCTGGCGCTCGTCGCCCTCCGAGCCAGTCGCGGATTACCGGTTGCTCACCGTAACATACGGCACTGCCTCCGCCCGGTACCTCGCGCTTCGCGTCCTGCTACAGCTCGTAAAGGATTACGGAGACGAATTTCCGTTGGCCGCTCTAGTTTTGCTTCTCTTAACGTACGTCGACGACTGTACGTTCGGAGCGGACAACCGTGAACTCGCGCTTAAAATTCGCGATCAGTTGATTGCTCTCTTGGCAAAGGGCGGCTTCCGGTTACGCAAATGGGCAAGTAATTGTCCCGAGTTGCTTTCCGACATTGATCTCTCAGATCATGGTCTCGCGCGCGATAAGGATCTACACGCCGACGAGCCTCTAAAGATATTAGGCGTCGCGTGGAATCCCGAAAGCGATTCTTTCCATTTCCGCGTAACGACCTCACCGAACCCGGGGCAGACGAAACGTGCGGTGCTTTCCACTATCGCTAAATTGTTCGACCCGTTAGGATGGGTGACCCCCGTTATCGTTGTCGCGGAAATATTCATGCAACGCCTATGGGCCCTAAAATGCGATTGGGACGACGTGTTGCCCGGTGATCTCCTAGAACAATGGCGCGAATATCACAGTCAATTACCGCGTCTCAAACTTATATCGATTCCTCGCTGGACAAACAACGGTTCTAACATCGCTGATTGTGAGATTCACGGGTTTTCGGATGCGTCGACAAAGGCTTACGCCGCGGTCGTATATTTCCGTCTCGTACCGAGAAACGGCCCCGTTATCGTTTGCATACTCGTCGCGAAATCAAAGGTCGCTCCAATCAAAACAATAAGCGTACCGCGACTCGAGCTTTGCGGCGCGTTACTGCTCGCACAGTTGATGTCCTTCGTTCTTTCGAATCTCGACATTCCCAATCTCCGATATCACTGTTGGATAGATGCACGTATTGTGTTAGCGTGGCTCAAGCAGTCTCCATCACGATGGAAAGTTTTCGTTGCTAATCGAGTAGCCAAAGTGCAACAGCTTTTACCAAAAGCAATCTGGCACCATGTTCCGACGGCGGATAATCCCGCCGACTGCGCATCTCGCGGTTTGCGCCCTAGTGAACTTGTCGATTGCGCCCTGTGGTGGTTGGGGCCCTCCTGGCTTAAAAAATCCCCTGAGCACTGGCCGACGTCATGCTCGTCGCCAATCGAATCTGAAATATCACGGGAAAACCGAGTCGTCGTGCACGCTTGCGTCGCGCGTGCTATCGAACCGTGGGATCTCGCGACTCGCTATTCCTCGTGGACTAAACTTCTGCGCGTGACGGCGTATCTCATGCGGTTCGCCAAGATCCTTCGTTCTCGCCTCAATTCCATACCGGATAGCAGTGCGGAGGTCAATCTATCGCTCGCATTAGCTCCACGCGAAATTCAAACTGCCAAGATCTTTTGGCTCAAGGAGATTCAGGGTGAAACATTTCCGCAAGAAACTACGAGTCTAAAAGCAAACAGTCGTGTTTCCAAATCAAGCTCACTTGTCGCGCTTAACCCGTATCTCGACACCGATGGCCTCATACGAGTCGGAGGGCGGCTTCAAAAGTCCGATCTCCCCGATTCAGCCAAACATCCAATCGTCCTGCAGTCTCATCCTCTGTTATCTCTCATTATATCGCATGCTCACCATACCACACTCCACGGAGGCCCGCACATTACCCTCGCTCACCTCCGTACCGAATTCTGGATTTTACGCGCTAGAGCAACCGTACGAGCGGTTCTATATTAATCGATCTTCGCGAGCTTTCGAACATACCGGAGTCGATTATGCCGGACCGATACTCGTACGATCTGCGAAAGGACGCGGTCATAAGGCTCACAAAGCCTACATCGCCTTATTCATTTGCATGACAACGAAAGCGATTCACCTCGAGTTAATAAGCGATTACAGCTCGGCAGCTTTCCTCGCGGCGTTTACCAGATTTACAGCTCGACGCGGACGTCCACATAGCATGTACTCCGATAATGGTACGACATTTCAGGGCGCCGAACGAGAGCTCGTCGCCGCCTGTAACGCTGCCGTGCGCGATCCCAATTTTTTGAACCGATTAGCAGGCGATCAGATAGCGTGACATTTCCTCCCTCCTGCGGCTCCACATTTCGGCGGATTATGGGAGGCAGGAGTCCGTAGCGTCAAATATCACTTAAAGCGATGCGTAGGCTTCCACACGCTAACGTACGAGGAGATGAATACGCTATTGTGCCGAGTCGAAGCATGTTTAAATTCGCGGCCGATTTCATCAATGTCCGAGAGTCTCGACGATTATAGCGCCCTTACGCCCGGTCATTTTTTGATCGGTGCCAATCTTGTCGTAATTCCGGAACCGAGCGTGCTCGACATCGCTGAGAATCGGCTTTCGCGTTGGCAACTCGTACAAAAAATTACTGAAGGTTTTTGGAGGTCTTGGGTGAGCGACTACTTGCATACGCTCCAACAACGCCCGAAGTGGCGCGTTATCCACAACCTGGCCAAAGTTGGTCAGATCGTTCTCTTACGTAATCCGCTCGCCCCCCCCCCCCCAAGTCATTGGGAACTCGGACGTATTACCGTCTGTCATCCCGGGGATGATGGGCTGACACGCGTCGTTACCGTCAAAACCGCACGCTCCGAATATAAGCGACCCATTGTCAAGCTGTGTTTCCTGCCGATCGATATCAATATCGAAACCGAAAAGGAAGCGGTCAAGGCGGGCGGTTCGCGGCCGTGATGCGACCCATCTCCCGGTCACGACACCGAGATGTACATATGTATAAAGCGCCAATGTATTTAGAATTAATTTTCATTGTATAAACTCTGTTTTTAGATTTAAGTTTATTATGTATTTAGATGTAAGTCCTCACTGTATTATAATTCTCGTTTCGAATGTAAGCATTCGAGGCGGGCGGTATGTTCAGGAATCGCGAAATATCTCTCGCCCCATCCGTTGATTTCGAGCGTTAGATTGTATTGCTCGCCGTTTTCGTTCCTGTTGTTGATCTGCGAGACCTTGTCGGACCCGACGTATTCCGCGACAGCTACCTGTTGTTACCCGAATTTCTCGTTCGCTCCTCAGAAATACTCGCGTTATTCGTCGAACCTTCCCTCTCTTCGCGCGCTCGCAATTACCGCCTAGATACCTATTGTGAATACCGCTCGCCTCAGAACTTCTCGATACCTCGACACAGTAACACATTAAATTTTCGATACCACCAATACCGCATCTCTTCGTAGTCGTTCCTCTCATCAATACCTTGATTGCCGAGTCCTTTTTACAAGGCTGTACCAGCCAACCGCGCTCGCGAATCGAAACCCGATCGCGGAGTGCACAATGTCCATCCCTACCTAATTTTTATCATCGCTTCTATGCGGTCGATCATCGTCGATCCGTCATTTCTTCCTTTGTTTTTTACGTACTGCGTCGTAAAAAATAGCGTGAAATTGTTTAGTCTACGCGATAACACCCCCTTTTTCTAGAAAAATGTTGTTTACGACAAACATGTTCCGACAGGTTCGACGCGTTATCGGGTAGATCATCGTCTCGATGACGTCATTTCTTCCTTTGTCTTTTACGTACTGCGTAGATAGATTGTTTTTTTAAGTATAAATCATACTATAATTTCTTCGCGCGCATTTCTATTCGAGTCGCATATGCGACGTCCGCCGGAGCATCGGCGCCTCGCTTCTATATTACGATATACGATACTTGTTTGTAAATTCAAGCAGCCGAAATTCTAGCAAACGTCGGCGCTCGCCTTTGTAGCGCGAGATTTCGCTGGAAGCGACTATCAGTTTTATACACCGCCATTATATTTTTCTCTGGCGACTTCTCCGTTCTGCAACCGTCTGAAGCGTCATTGAATTCAGTCTCGTCGTGGCCGTGAGCGTGCTTAAAGTCTCGTCGTAGCCGTGAGCGTGCTTAAACGTGTTTTTTACGAGTTTTTTTGTGTACGAACGCGTGTTCGGACGTGTTTTTTTTTGTGATGCCTCCGAACCTTCCCCCGTATGACGCAAAATATGTAAAATTAAGTGAAATTGAGGGAAATATCGCAGATTTAGACGATTTTGATTTTGACGACTTTGCTGGTGATCAGGGGGAGAGGCCCGCTGCTCCCCCGCGTCAACCACTCGGTATCGGACGCGGGCAGGTGCTACTGAACGTCAGTATCGCAGAATTTTACGATTCTGATTTTGATTTTGACTACTTTGTTGGTGATCAGGGGAAGAGGCTCGCTGCTCCCCCGCGTCAGCTACCCGCCATAGGACGCGGGCGGGCGCTGCTGAACCTTATCCGACCACTTGGTATCGGACGCGGGCAGGTGCAAGTTTACGTGGATCACCGCGCGGCCCTTGGACGCGGGCGGGCACAGTTTTACGCCGCGGCCCTCGCGCAGGGCCGCGCGTATGTTCCAACGGAGGAGGACAATAGATTAGCGGACGAACTTTTGTTCGACGTGGATCGAGTCCTGCATATCGCGGGTCCTCCTCCTGCCGTCAACCGCCGCCCTGGTGCCCAGAATCCGCGGAAGGCTTTACTGGCTATGTTGCGACGAATGGAGGGTCGCGGCCATGGGACCCTCCCTCGCCAAAATTAAGAAGGTAAGACCGCTAACGCGACCCCCACGCGGACCCCACGCGGACCCGCGGCGCGACGCGGACCCCCCGCGCGGACCCGCGGCGCGACGCGGACCCCCCGCGCGGACCCGCGGCGCGACGCGGACCCCCCGCGCGGACCCGCGGCGCGACGCGGACCCCCCGCGCGGACCCGCGGCGCGGCGCGGACCCGCGGACTCGCGGACCCCCGCGCGCGGACCCGCGGCGCGACCGCGAACGCGACCGCGAACGCGAACGCGAACGCGAACGCGAACGCGACCGCGAACGCGACCGCGAACGCGAACGCGAACTCGAACGCGAACTCGAACGCGGGTGAGTCATCCAGGTGAGTCTTCCCGGTGAGTCATCCCGGTGGTATGTCAAGGTCACCCCCCTCCCCCTCACCCCCTCGTAATTCGATACCCTTGTGTAACCCGATACCCCCCTCCCCCTCACCCCCTCGTAATCCGATACCCTTGTGTAACCCGATACCTCCCCTCCCCCTTACCCCCGCGAAATCCGATACCCTTGTGTAACCCGATACCCCGCCCCCTCCCCCTCCCCCTCACCTCCCCGCGTAACCCGATACCCCCCCCCCTCCCTCACCCCCTCATTACCCCCGTGGTGGAATCGGCCTGTACTAACTACTGGTATCGAATTGTACGTCTCAAAAGTCGCCAAACCTAGCTCGTACTCGCCGTCGCTCAGATCCAAAGCGGGAAAGTGACTCGCCGTGAGAACGCTGCTGGTTCTGGTTAACGTGAGCGTCAGCGACATCGCGGGAAGACGTCGATCGTTCGCCACCGCTCCTCCAATCGATCTCGCGAAGAAATCGCAGGCACAGCTGTCCGCAGATTCTCTGCTCGAACGTCTGGAACGCGCGACGATTGTACGTCACGATCGCGCTCTCGCCGCCACCGCCGAGATATCGCGCGAGATCCCTCGGCGGACGGAGATTTCCGAACGCGTCGAAGTAGATCGCCGCGTTCCCTTTCTTCGCGTAGGCGACCCAATGCGTGCCCGGACCCGCCGCGTCGTCGAGATTCACGATGCCGCACTCCGCGTGTCGCACCCTCGTCGGCAGAGCGTCGCGCATGAACACCCCACGGAAGAACGGTACGCGTAGGCGACGCGCCGATCGATCGAGCTGCTCGTTCGTCGTGACGCCGTACGGCGGCAGATCCGACGTCGCCGCTAACGTCGCCTTCTTCCGCAAAAAATTTTTTTTTCGGCGATTCTCCTCGCGCCACCTCCGCGCTTTTTATACGGCGCGAGGTACAACCCGCGACCCTCCATCGCGCGATTGTGTCGCTGCAGTTCCTCGAGTTCCCGTCGCGCCGCTTTGCCGGCGCTCACCGCTTTGGCCACGCCAGCCGCGCCACCGATCAAGGAACCGAGCGCACCCAACATCGGTAGAAAAGGCAAGAAGCCGCCGCGTTTCGCCGTCGGAAGTATCCTCCGCCTCTTCCTCCTTGTCTTCGCGTTTCTCCCCGTTCCTTTCCTCTTTCTTCCTCTTTTCCTTTCCATACCCATGCCCAGTTTCGTCTTCGCCTTCATAGCCGCCCATACGGCCGCAGCGGCGATTCTCTCACTGACCGTCGAGTCCTTCGCGGTGACGCGCTCGCGCGCCCTCTCGGCGAGCAGTCGATCGGCGACGTGTCGTTCGGCAAGCTAGTCGCTTCGCGAATACGCTATGTCGTGCTCGCGACACGCCGCGTTCAACGGATTGATGCCTTTGTCGCCGCGCGCCAGTCTCTTCGCTAGACGCGTACCGGGATCGCAAAACTGATAGCCGGGTTATGCAGCTCGAAGGGAAGAGCGTTTATCGCGCGATCGAGTAGACCGGCGCCGCGCATTCGGTCGCGGTTGCGGGAGGGTTTTTTTCTTCTTCTTAATTCGAACGGAAACGTTTCGACGACTCACCGTTTAGAGTGAGCGCGCGGTTACACTCGTAGCAGTCCTTGACGAGCGGCGGTGGACCGTCTATGTGCGTTCGCTGCCACGGACGATTGTAATGTTCCATACACAAGCGATATCTCTGCACCTCGGGATCCGCTTTTATATGTTCGGGCAAACGGTCCCACAGCAATTGCACGTATTTCTCAAATTTACGCAACGTAACGATCTTCGAAACGAATTCCAGCTCCTCAGCGGTCAGATCCAGAATATCGCGCCTGTCCGTCAGTACGATGGGAAACATCTCGATCACCGACGCGTGCGCGAACGATTCGTTGCTTTTGAGATCGAATTTCTACGGATACGACAACGCGCTCGCGCTACTTATACTTGCGCGCGAAGCGTTTGCGCACGCGCGACGAAACGAAACGACGTCCGTGCTGCCCTCCCCGCCCCGGCGCTCGGCCGCGTTCATCGCAAACGAGCGCGCGCTTGCGGAAAAGACCGAGAGAGAGAGAAAAGAGAGGGCGCAATACGATTCGTGCGACAGTCGGTGACAATAGGAGTCTCGAATGTGGATCGCAAAACGCAAGCAAGGTCGGACGCGACCGAGGGAGGAAACGGAGAATCGCGCAGACACGGTCCTCTCTTGCCGAACGTCGTACGTTGCATCATCTGCGGTCCCTCTAACTGCGGTAAGACGAACGTTCTGGTGAGTCTGCTGGAA
Source organism: Temnothorax nylanderi (assembly GCF_030848795.1). Classification (NCBI taxonomy): domain Eukaryota; kingdom Metazoa; phylum Arthropoda; class Insecta; order Hymenoptera; family Formicidae; genus Temnothorax; species Temnothorax nylanderi. Next base: position 71,837 of record NW_027249552.1, on the reverse strand, counting down.
CAACCGCACGGTCTTCGTTTCGAGAACGTATACGTGTACTCGAAATCTCTGCAACAACCGAAGTATCGATATCTCGAACGATTGTTCGAGCCTATGGAGGAGATCAGCTATCGCGCGTTCTCCGACAATCGCGACGTCGTTCCGCCCGACGAGGCGCTTCCCGACTCGGTCTTCGTCTTCGACGACGTGGCCTGCGACAAGCAGGACAGAATGAGGGAGTACTTTTCTATGGGTCGACATTCGAATATCGATTGCTTCTATCTCTGTCAGACGTACGCCAAAATACCGAAACATCTTGTGCGCGATAACGCAAATCTGTTGATCCTGTTCAGGCAGGACGGCACCAATCTGCGACACGTGTACGACGATCACGTGAACATCGACATGTCGTACGACGAGTTTCGCGCCTTCTGTCGCGAGTGTTGGCGACGCACCTACGGTTTCGCCGTGATAGACAAGGACAGCGCGTTGCGAGGCGGACGGTACAGACGGGGGTTCCACGACTTCGCCGTGCTGTAGAGCCGATCAGTGCGCTTCGCCGAACGACGCGAGTATGAGCGCGATCGCGGGAAAGAGGACCGCGCGAGAGATAGCCAAAACGCGCGCCTCGATTCGCAGGAAGTACGCCGCTCTCAGGGCCGGGAAAATGGAGAGCGAGATCGCTCTGGAAAAGAGGTACGAGCCCATCGTCAAACATATGAAACGGCTCGCTGATGACGTGGACCGCAGAGTCAAAGAACCGGGCAAGATTGACGACGACGACGGTAGCTTTACGCTCGCGAGAAAGATAAAAACGACGAAGAGAGCGAAGAAGGATAGTGACTACGGCGATGACGACGACGATGCTGGCGCCGACCTGGAGCGCGATTACGGGGAGGACGACGACGACGTGTTCACGCCAATAAGGACAACGACGACCGCGAGAAAAAAAGGAGAGTCTCGTTCAGCACGGTTGAGTTCGGCTCCCGCGACGACGACGACTATCGCGAGCTCTACGCCGATCCACGCCGATTCGGTCCGGTTCTTACCCAGAGAACACGAGATCGTCTCGGAGACTACGACTCCACCCCCCGCGCTGGAGACGTCCGTCAGGGAGTCTTTGAGCACGGCGGAAGGTCGCGACGCTCTGGATAGCCAACTAGGACCGTTAGGGCGGGAGTACGTGGGCGCTCTTCTGAGCGGCGACAGTAAAAAGGAGATCGACCACGTCTACGGAGTGTATCTCGGCGAGCACGGCACGATGCTGGGTAACAAGCGATTTGACGTGGCCGCGGATGACTCCGTGATCATCGACGGTGTACGGTACAAGGGCACGCGCGGTCTGTACGAGTTGATCTTCATGCAAACTCCCAACGCTCGCGTCTACACGGACAAGGACAAACGAACGTATAGGAGTATACTTTTCGCCACCAGCGCTCACAAACGCGATCGCAGCGCCGGCATGCCTGTCAAGGGTAACAGGGGACACAAGTACACAAAAATAATAGCGCCGCTCGTACACCCGTCTCACACAGTTGGGACTACGAAGGGCGCCGGACTACCGTCGGCCATGCGACTGACCGACAACGCGATCGATTACGTTCACTGGGACGATCCCAACAAGCTGGTCGATCGACTTCGACTACTAGACGCTTCTCGTCGGGCCGGCAACGACGCTCACAACAACAAAATTCTGTCGATAATCGAGGAACTTTGTTCTCGAGCGAGGCCGGTTTCGTCGTAAATTGATCGGTCGCGTCGATCGCGACGGCAGTACGTATCGCGCGCTCTCCAGCGCCTCCCCCGCGCGCGCGATGTCCGTGAACAAATTCGGCATGTCTCTGACAAATCGGAGCAACGGTGACGGAATCGACGGTGCGTCCACGGTGCGATTACTCTCCTCGATCGAATCCCTGCGTAACTACACGCGCAACAACGCGCTCTTTATGAGCAAAGGTTCCTACGACGCGAAAGAGCGCAAGATACGGCGGGTAGCCGCGCCGGAGATCGACACCGACGCGACGAACAAGAGCTACGTCGAGGACGCGATCGGACAATCGAAGAGAAGCGCGACCAAAGAATTGACAGGCGAGATAGCGGCGGTGAGGAACGACGCGCTCCTCTCGAATCGAAACTCTTACGACGCGCGAGATCGCATGATACGGCGGGTAGCCGCGCCGGAGATCGGCACCGACGCGACGAACAAGAGCTACGTAGAGGGCGCGATCGGGCGGCTCAAGAGCGTCGTGATCGAAGAGATCAAGAAGAACGACGCGACGCTGAGGAACGACGCGCTCCGCTTGAGTCAGGGCTCTTACCACGCGAGGGAGCGCAAGATACGAGGGGTAGCCGCGCCGGAGGTCGGCACCGACGCGACGAACAAGAGCTACGTAGAGGGCGCGATCGGGCGGCTCAAGAGCGTCGTGATCGAAGAGATCAAGAAGAACGACGCGACGGAAGAATTGAGAGGCGGAATCGCGACGCTGAAGAACGACGCGCTCCGTTTGAACGAGGATTCCTACGACGCGTCGGAGCGCAAGATACCGCAAGATACCGCTCAAGACTAAGAGCGGAAAGGAGGTCGCGACGGCTCTCCGAAAAGATCTTTCGCGAGGACGCGCGACACCCTAGAAATCTGCAAACGGACAAAGGAAAGGAATTCTACAACGCCGACGCGCGCAAAATCTTCGACGCGCACAAGGTGAATCACTACTCCACGTATTCGGTGATGAAAGCGTCGGTGATGGAGAGATTCAATCGCACGTTGAAAAAGGACATGTGGAAGCTCTTCACGCTCCAGGGATCGTACAGATGGATAGACTCGCTGCCGCGCCTCTTGTCGAATTACAATCGTCGCAGACACAGAACGATTGGAATGCGTCCGGCGGACGTGACGCCCACCGTCGCCGAAAAACTGCTGCGCACGGTCTACAGTCGCGCGAAGATCGCCGCACCGACGAGATTTCGACTCGACGATCCGGTGCGCGTGAGCAAATTCAAAACGATCTTCGAAAAAGGCTACATTCCCAATTGGACCACCGAAATATTTCGCGTAGCCAAAGTGCAAAGGACCAATCCCGTTACGTATCTGCTGAATGACGTTCGCGGAGAAGCGATAGCCGGAGGATTCTACGAACACGAGTTGCTGCGCGTCTCCAATCCCGACGTCTATCTCGTGGAAAAAGTCCTGCGTAAGCGTAACGTGAAGTGGCTGGGGATGGACAGTTCGCACAATTCCTGGATAGATAAGGCGTCTGTATTGTAACAGAAATAATTAGACATTCGTAAACACGCGCAACGTGTACTTTATTGTTAATAAAAAATTTACACATTCATTGGTTTGTTTCTTACGTGCTATTGATTTTTCTACGATAAAACAATTTTAGAAAGCGTATATTGTTTCTTTTTTACAACGGTATTCCGTAATGTCCCCACGGAAGCGTTTCCTCGCTGTCCAACGTCACGTATCGCTTATCGTCGTGCGGACTGAGAGCTAGTTTTTGCTCCGACACGGTGTGAACCTCGTGCAAGGTTGAGCGTATGCACGACTGGCGCATCCTCAGCTCACGCGCGTCCCGCAGGCACGCCACGTAATCCTCGAACGTGATCTTCTTCGCGACTACGTTTCTTTTAACGCCCTTTATTCTCTTGGTGTCGTCGCGTCCGAGTACCCTGTAAGTGTACATCTTTGCTCTGAGGCCTACGAACTCCGTCATGATCGCGCCGTTGTTCTCATCCTTCATCAAACCGGGCACCTTCTTGTTGACGCGCGGCATACCGTGCGCGTTGTTCTCCGCGTAGTCGCTCGTGTCGAACCTGTCTATGTCGCGTCTCATACGCTCGTACGCGTTTTCGCACTCCAGCGAATAGATCAGACTATCGGTATCCGTGTAAAGAATTCGACACCGATCGCGATAGAGCGGCGCCATGTAGTCGTAGTGAAATTCGTAGGGACGCGTCTTGGATATCTCGAGAATACACATACCCACGTAGACCGCTTGTTGAATTTCACCTCGAGCCTTCGCAGCTCGATCGCGACCAGATTCTCCGAGAAGACGCTTCTGCTGTGAAAGTTCGGCCTGCCGATCAACGCTTCCGCGCCGTACCTCCCGTCCCATCGCGTCACGAGACGCACGTCCACGTGATCGCGCACGTTCTCCATCGTTTTGCCGAAGACGGCATTGTTAATCAGTTTGTACATGTTCCGTTCGAACTCGTTGCTCGCGCGCGTCCTGAACGTCGTGTTCAGCTCGATGTAGCCGCGAAGCCACGGTGACTGAGCGAATCGCAGCACTCGACGAACGCGCGTCAGACGCAAACCGAGTCGCAGACATTGCTGCAGGTTTCGATAGTGCGTCACGTAGCGCGATTTGTCGTAGAGAGTAGCGAGCAGTTTCTCCTGCCGCTTACCGGGCGGTTTATCGCGCGTTGGGCATAGCGGCAGGTCTGCGTGGGCGTCGTGGAGTTCCGGCGGATACTCGAGATCCACCTCCAGAATGTAACCGACGTCGCTGTCCGTCGGCACGGTCGTCACGTCGAAGTTCTCAGGGTCCTCGAGCCACTGGAAATTCGCGTACGGCAGCGATTCGCTCATAGCCCAGCCGTACAGATTGTTCACGTCGTAATACATGAGATACGTAGTGGGCTGGGACGAGTCGTACGTCGGTACGTGCCTGTTGTTGGCTCGCGCGTACCTGAGCGAACATTGACTGAGGCCGCCGCGTATTCCGCGTTCCACGAACATCGCCATGTCGATGTCGGTGAGCAGCTCGAAACGCACGCCACTGTACCTCAACATGGCGTCCCACGTGTACCCCGGCAACGTATAATAATACGCGGGATCCAGCCCGTAATTCGCTAAACACGTGTCCCGAAAATTTTCACAGATATCCGCCAGAAGAAGCACGTCGGTCTTGAGATACAGATCGCTGTACTCGCCGAGACCTCGCACGCGAAAACGTCGCCAGACCCTCGTCGCGTGCTCGTAGTCGCTCTCGCTCTCGCGGTCTCGTCGGTCAGGGAGCTGTAAAAGACCTCGCGCGGCGGAAGCTCGGTCTCCCGCAGTTTGTCCACGCTGTCGACGTACTCGTACGGAAATACTCCCTTGCGAGTGAGCAGATTGAGATCCTCCGTGCTCAAATCCGCGTACTCCGAGCGCGTTATTCTCAGCCTGTCCTTGTCCAGATAGGACGCCAGGGTTTCGATACTCGCGGCTAAAAATTTGTACGAGTCTACGAATCGAAGCTTCACGAATCGATTCCACATCCCGTCTGTTTGCGTCTCCTTAACGGTCTTCGAGAAAGATATGTAATTTTCCTTCGTAAGCGGTAGGAGATCGACCCCACCCTCAAAATCGTTCGCAATTTTCTCGATGATAAAGTGCGCGTCGTAACCCGACAGATTGTGGAAGAACACGGGAATCACGTACACGTTTCTGTAATTCAGATTGCAACGAGAATGCGTCGGACCTCTGTACCGTCCGGTTAGATGACAGTGATCTCGCATGCGCTTGTCCTCTGGTTGGAACGGTTTCCGACACACGTGACAATGCGTCGCGCGCCGAAATTCGAGTTTCTCGTCCTCCGTAAGTTCTACCATCGATATATTGGTAGAGATTTTAATCTTAGCGTGACGTGCGAGAACGCGAAGCTCGTTCACAAACCACGAAACGCAGTCCTCGCCGCGACGATATCTGTACGTAGATACGATTTTCGGAATGCAACGATTGGACGAAAAGAAAAAGAGTTCAGCATCTATTGAACGAGAATCACGAAAAACTGGCATACGCTACTTGTTTGAGTCTACGAGCAGAAGGAAGAAGATATGCGGCTGAAATTGTTAAGCAAGTTTCCTGTTATTCTCCTCAACGGGCTACAAAAATAAAGAAACTTACAACGGAGCCTAAAAAAATGCCCCAGAAACTTACACCTGAAGAAGCTTTAGCATTATACATGGACACCAACTTAACAAAAAAACAATATATTACTATACAGGCATGATGGCAACACAGCCCGGCGATTTTTTGAAAATCCGGAACTTTCGTCGAATATTACTGGAGTAGACAAACAACTTATTTATAAATTTGGCATTATATTAAAAACCATTAGTTGTAGGTTTGAAATCAACGTTCCTCAATTCGAGAAATACTGCTTAGATACTGTCAGATTATATGTACAATTATACCAGTGGTATTACATGCCACAAAGTGTGCATAAAATATTAATTCACGGAGGAAAAATAATTAACACAGCAATTTTACCAATCGGACAGATGTCCGAAGAAGCCCAGGAAGCACGGAATAAGGATGTCAAAAGATACAGAGAATTTCATTCAAGAAAATTTTCTAGGAAAGAGACTATAGAAGATATTTTTCACATGCTTCTTATTTCGTCAGATCCCATAATAACAAATTTAAGAATCAAAGACATCAAAAAAAGTGCTGCATTACCCAAGGAAGTGCTAACCCTGCTGAAAGCTGCATCATCCGATGACTCTGTTATTAATAATCTAAATTACGATACTGACAGTGATTAGAACTTTCTCACTATTTTTTATTGTTATTCCAAGTTGACAAAATATATATTTAATACTTCCAAATATGTATCATTTAATTTTTATATATTCTAGAATCGTTACTCTTTATGTATATAACAAAAAAAATTTTTAACATGTTTTTTTTAAGTACGCATTAAAATTAGTAATAAAGTAGAGTTTTATTTTTCATTTCTGTGTAAATATTATTGAATTCCAACGTTATATAAACGTATATACGTATTTCTATAAATAAAGGTTGATTTGGTTTCTTAAATAATTTTCACCGCTCAGATTGGTCAAATTGACCTCTGTGCGACGCCGCGATTGCGTTCGGCGGTCTTCGGTCGCTTTCGGCACCGCTCGGCGCTCTGAGACGGTTGCCGCGGTAAGTCCGTTCGCGGACTTCCTATCATTACAAGGTATTAAAAATAAAGTGGACACACCGTGCCCGTTCCTCGCCCGGCGGATGGTCGGCCGGGCGGTCTCGGCTTGATGTTCGGCCGGAACAATGCATTTTACGGGGTGCATCGTTACAAGTGTCACTGAGAAAGTTTCTTATGTCGATGTGATGTTTATGTACCGTTCTACATATAATGTTAATACTGTGTGACGTCCTGGGTGATGCGACCAAGTCGATCCGACAAAACGTCCTTTGCTGAGGGGTTCTTCTTCTTGCTGGTTAAGGGAGTGAAATCCCAGGATAAGTAACTGGTCCCCGTCGATGTAGACTGTGGTTCCTCGAAGTCAGGATATTAGGTAGGTAATATTCAGTAATCCATTCAACTCTTTCCTCAGGTATTATTTAACTTCCGAATATGATGTTTATTGTAAAATTTAGAATACAATTGGTTACTTATGGAAGAACGGGACAAGTATAAGATGTGATCGTGCTCTAAGCTTGCTCTATTCTCCGACGGGAGGTAGGGGAGACCGGGGCTAAAAGGTCAGTTTTTTTTCGGTGCCGATTTTTAACAACAAAATAAATAATTTTAGTTAAATGTGGTATACCACTGTAAAGAGTGAACCTTTAGCTACAAAATTTATATAGAAAATTTTTGTCTACGTCGCTTTGTTTAACCGGTATAGAGCAAAAACGACAACGGTGGAAAAATTAATATCTCAAAAATGCCGGGGTTTAAACGTCACACTGCATTTTCAATACATATACGTACATCTAATCCTGAGAAATAATAGGATACATTTTAATAATTGTTTTTTAAGAAAAAAATATAAAAATTTATTTAAAATTTTTATGCGAAACATTATTAAAAAATAGTTACGAGGGTTCCTCTTTCCGCAGAAGTCACTCGCCCGACTTGTTTCACTCCTCGACGTCCGATGACTCTATTCGGTGTCTGAACGGTTGTAATTTCCGTCTCATCCATATTCCATATGCAATGAGCCTGGAAATGCCCGGAAATGCCTTGGAAATGCATCTGGACTGCTTACTGACCGATTAGCCCCAAACACAAGTTTCAGGTTTGATCGCCTACGAAATATTAGACATCAACGATAATGAAAAAACTACACTGGATTCGTGTTCAGCATGCATTACTCTTTATAATCACGTATCTCGAGATTTGGAGAGCAAATATTATTGCAGATATTACAAAATTTCCACGCGCAGAAAATGTAACTTTCACCTTCCGAAAACACGTTTGCCCTCGTAAAAATCATAATACGGCAGGTAACCTGCCGAAACTCAGTTGGTCACATGGGTACCATAAGCAGCGTTTACAATGTTAATAGCGAGTTCACACAATATACAGGTTCCGAGATATTTGATTTGACGCTTCAACCCCGTTGACCTTTTAGCCCCGGTCTCCCCTACAGATTTACGGCTTTTATACATTTCTGGAAATAGTAGTAGGGGTAGTCCGTTCTTTGTTACAAATGAGTCATGGGGCGTTGTCTAGGTGTTGCCTAGCGATGTGAGTCTACTTCTACCTATGTGGCTCGCTTGCCAGCTTTATATTTTACGGATAACCAGATTTTACTCGCATGAGTCACTTAGTGACCTCGTTCTATTTCTATTTCTTATTCTAACAGCGTTTTTATAACGAGAGCGATACCTTCTTTATTATGGAATCTTATCATGATTTTTATTGCAAAGAATACAAGAAATCTTTAATAATTTGAATTTAAAATATGTAAATACATATGTATGTTAAATATTGTTTAAATTTACCTTTAGACATACTTTACATAAAATAGAATATTTGATTATACAATTAATATCATTAATAGCACGTCTAAAGTATGAAACGTATTGCTCTCTTCGTCTTACGGCTATTGTGGTACATGTATCCCTCTTTCTCTCTCTCCTATGTATTATGCGATATTCGCATCTCACTCGAATTCATGTTTCTACACGTCGCATAATACAATTCTATCCTTTTCAGGTTCGTGAGTAACGCTTCAGCGCTTGACGCTCGATAATAACATTAATTTCGTAAGTATATATATATTTGTTTATAACTATGTTAATGGAAGTGTTATTAGCGGTAGTAATAATGATTTTAATATTATGTTAGTATTATTATATGCAAGTAGAAACAGTTAGCATTCTCATGAGTACGGCAGGTTAATGAAATTAAATTGTTTATATAATAATATTTTATTATTTTTATATCTCGCGAATGGTTAGGAATATGATAGTAGGGTATAAGAAGGATATTATAGGACTTTTACTAAAGTATAATATAGCATTGAAAACCCTTATTGTTAATATACGTGTTTGTTAATAACAATTTATTTGTTAAATAATTTGGCATCTTTTAATTCACATATCGATTTTATTAGGTTCTTTTTAATTACGCGGTTTTTAATTCTGCAATGAAATTGTTTCCTTTATATGATACTTTATCTTATTGTTATAAATATTTCGTAAATAAACAATTGGAGAAATAAAAGTTATTACTATTTTTTGTAGGTGTGCTGATGCAGAGTATATGTGTGTGGTCGAATTGCGTGTTTACCAGTACCGGATTTCATAAGGATTAGCAGGACAAAACTTTTCCTGCCTTTCTAGTAAATTACCTGCACTGTCACACAAAATAAAAAAAATTGTGTGATCTGGATACCTCACTAGGTTATCTTTATGTATTTTGACCCGCTGAACACGAATCTGTCGTCAGATTAATCCCAGCACATCGGGATTTCGAGTAAATAATAAAATTGTAATAGATTTTCTTTTAGAACTTGCCTGTAATATCTTTAATAATTCATACAGCTTTTATTAATAGAGTAGCAAGGTTTTTCTTTATATAAAAGTTGTTGTGCATGACCTGGAGTATAATTCAAAAATATTTGTTGACGTGGTTAATTATTTGTTTATTATTGTTTATAACAATGTCTCTTGAAAAATGATAATAAAATAATTGTTATTTTAATGCGATAGTGTTCTTTAAATATTGGGGAATATGTTCCTATAATTATTTCATCTCCATCTATTTGTCTTTATTTTTATTTTTATTTTTTAGTTGTGAGTTCACATGTCTGTTCTTGTCTTCTATGTGTATCGTAGCATGAGTCAGTCTCTCTCAGATTCGCGAAGCGAATATCCAATTTTCAATGTTTATTAATTTAATTAGTTTAGATAGAAAATCGGGGTTAACGCTATTGACATTTAGAGATACTGAGGATTCCATTTTTAGCATAATAATTAGATGTCAAAATTTTCGTTCTAAAATGAAATTTGTTAATGCCAAAATGTATAAAATACTAAGAATATTAATGTAAAAGTGATTTGGTCTTCCTAAGTTTAAATGGTAAGAAATTCAAAATGGCGGACATAAAACTTTAAAAATTCATAACTCGAAAACGGTAAGAGATAGAGAGATGGGGTTTCTTTTGTTGTATTTAAATAATAAAGGGCTTTATTTTAGGGTGTTTAGAATTTTTGTGTTTTATGGATTTCTGTAATTTTTATTTATATCTCGAAATCGGGAAGAGATATGAAGTGATAATTTTTGTGGGATTACTTGACATGCTCTGCTGAGTTACTGCGGTAGTTTTATTATTTATCTTTAATATTAATTTTATGATAAATTTATTGTTAAGTAGTTTATTTTGAGAGATATGAGAATAATTTATAAACATTAGTTGTTTGACCTTTCATAATGATTCTGATAGTCATATTAGTTAAGTCTGTTAATATTGTAATTTAATTGTTTATAATAATCATATTTGAAAAGTTCTAATAAGGTAATTATTATTTTGATGTGGTAATGTTCCTTAACCCTTAAATGCCACCCGGGGTCCAGCGGACCCCAGACCGTTTAGAATGATATATTTTCAAATGTTCCCGCCAAATATGGAGCTCATATTTATTTATTTATTATTTTTTATTTTTTTTATTTTGGAGCCAACATTTTAACGGTTGGCGATCTTAATTTTTTATACTATGTTGAAATTGAAATTTTAACAATATAAGCATTTTATTCTCTTTTCTAAGCCTTGAACAACATTGAAAATAATTTTCATAACTAAATATCAAAAAATCAATAAGTAAGGAGACATTTTTCATGCTGGGGTCTTTTAGACCCCAAGTGTCATTTACGAGATTCTTGAGAGGTGTGGCATTTAAGGGTTAAGAGTAAAGGGTTATGTTCTTATAATAGGTTTGTCTCTAATTAATTGATTTATATTTTATTTCGATTTTATTAATTTATTCGTATAGAACATACGTTTATTTCCGTTAGATCCATGAGTTAAACTGAATTTATGTTGCATAAATGGTTTTGTAAAGCTTGCATCGGCAATGAATAGCAATTTCTAATTAACTTTATCGGTTCTAGGGAATTTTAATAAATAATTGTCCAAAAGATTTATAGTGTGCTTTGTGTAAATGGAACTTAAGCTTGTGAAAGTGACTTAAGGTAGTCATTAGCTGTTTTATGAACGCGTACATTATGTGTCAGCTGCTTAGTGTTGTGACGGTTCAGTTAAAGGATGCTATTATATTTATTAATTGTTTTCAGATCCTGTGCAGCAAGGATTAGGTAGAGAAGAAAAATTTTATTCGGCGGAAATCTACCAGTGGTGTGTCGCGAGACGTGACAACTGACATGTACAGTTTAGAGCTCGGAATACCCGGGTACCCGCCCGTTCGCCCGTTACCCGTTGTATACGGATCTGGACCAATTCCCGAATCGATACGGCTACCCGCTACCCGTGTCAATACGGGTAGGGGAGACCGGGGCCTAACCGTCGCCGGGGTTGAACCGTCAAATCAAATATCTCGGAACCTGTACATTGTGCGAACTCGCTATTAACATTGTAAACGCTGCTTATGGTACCCATGTGACCAACGGAGTTTCGGCAGGTTACCTGCCGTGTTATGATTTTTACGAGGGCAAACGTGTTTTCGGAAGGTGAAAGTTAACTGGCCATATTGTCCTCGTACTAGAGGCAGGAGCCAATATAAACCTAAGAAGGAAGGTGAAAGTTACATTTTCTGCGCGTGGAAATTTTGTAATATCTGCAATAATATTTGCTCTCCAAATCTCGAGGTACGTGATTATAAAGAGTAATGCATGCTGAACACGAATCCAGTGTAGTTTTTTCATTATCGTTGATGTCTAATATTTCGTGGGCGATCAAACCTGAAACTTGTGTTTGGGGTTAATCCGTCAGTAAGCAGTCCGGGTGCATTTCCAAGGCATTTCCGGGCATTTCCAGGCTCACTGCATATGGAATATGGATGAGACGGGAATTACAACCGTTCAGACACCGAATAGAGTCATCGGATGTCGAGGAGTGAAACAAGTCGGGCGAATGACTTCTGCGGAAAGAGGAACCCTCGTAACTATTTTTTAATAATGTTTCGCATAAAAATTTTAAATAAATTTTTATATTTTTTTTTAAAAAAACAATTATTAAGATGTATCTTATCATTTTTCAGGATTAGATGTACGTATATGTATTGAAAATGCAGTGTGACGGTTAAACCCCGGCACTTTTGAGATATCAATTTTTCCAGCGTTGTCGTTTTGGTTCTATACCGGTTAAAAAAAGCGACGTAGATAAAAATTTCCTATATAAATTTTGTAGCTAAAGGTTCACTCTTTACAGTGGTATACCACATTTAACTAAAATTATTTATTTTCTTGTTAAAAATCGGCACCGAAAAAAAACTGACGGTTAGGCCCCGGTCTCCCCTACCCGTATCGAGGCGGGTATAACAGCGTATGCTACAGATATCTGCGTATTACACGGAGACGCGTATACGCAAAGTAATAAAATATAAATTCTCACACGCTTCAAAAATATATAAAATATATGAAAGAATGCTTTTATTAACTCTCCGTTTTTTCGGTACCTTCTTAGTGCATACGTGAATCTGTCATGTCTAACGCTATTTTCCCTACCTTAAAGTATTTTAAAAAATCTGAAAAAATTTACAAAACATCTGTCTGCATTGTAGTTGACAATTTTATAATCTTTTGATAAACATTTGTTTATTTAATATTTGATTTTTAATGTATTTTCAATAATATTAGCAAAATTATTACTTACAAAAAGATTACGTCTAGTGCATACATGGGTCTGAGACGTCCGTGCGAGACTTGACTTGCTCGGTATTCGGCGATATATTCATCTTTCGTAACAGCTCTGGGTCCCTCTTGAGTCCCTTTTCCCACTTACTTTTTTAGAAGGGGAGGCAGGCTTGCCAGTTTTATAGTTACGAGCAGATATTATTTTGGCTCGGACGCCGTAGACCCACGTACACGGAGGGTTAAATATGCATTACACGTTATGTGGATAAATAGGTATATGTGTGTAATTATGTTTGAAATTTCTATAAATTGCTTTACGTGTAATTTTATATATTTTCTTATTTTACATGCATATATATCTTTCTAAAATTAGTAATATAATTATGTATGATATAATACTATCATTATTTTACACAGGGTGCCCCGGGTTTTACCCGACAAACTGCGGGAGTATATTCTGCAAAAGAAAAAATAAATTACGTGTACAAAAATATAGATTCATAAAGAAAGAACTGCGCAATTATAAAAACTTTTTTTTACGTCACGAAGGTAATAAGCATGTAATTAGTTTATCTCTTTAACAATAAATATAATGTTGATTTTTTCAGAAAAGAAATATCCCTTATTACATATATCACGCCACAAAATAAATTTTTCAGTAAAAATGTGAGCAATGTACACACAAATGTAAATACTATTAACACTATGGACAAAGAAAATATAAGTATGCGTATATAATTTGTAATAATTTTATTAATCTAAAATATTACGTTACAAAATAATAATAAATATGTTACAATTTAAGTTATGTTAATATTATAATAGAGTAAGGTCGCCGATACCATCATGCTATTTTATTTTAACAACAATTTAAATAAATAATTTCCTCTTAAAATTATAATGAATTATTCTTACAGTTGAAATAAATATAAATTGTGATGAACTTGAAGCTAATAGCAACAATATTTCTTTTGCTGAAAGTATTGAGGACAAACCATTCTCAGATAATACACAAATGGATGAAAAAATTGAAAATAACAAGGAAACGTATACTGCAGATGAAGTAGATGAATTACGCGAATGGGCTCTTGATTATGATATAAAGCAGGCGTCATTAGATAAATTATTATTAATTTTACGAAAAAAGTTACTTCCCCAATTACCTAAAAGTTCAAAAAGTGTTTTACATACTAAAAATAATTGTAAAATAAATACAATACTTAACGAAAATGCAGAAGAAATAGGTCAATTTGTCTATTTTGGATTAGAAAAAGGTATACGATTATGTGTGAATACTTAATCTTCAGTCAAATAAGGAATTGAAATTGCAATTTAATGTTGATGGTTTACCATTGTTTAATTCTGGAAAAAAACAATTTTGGCCTATCTTGTGTAAAATTTTCTGCGAAATTAATATTTATAAACCTTTCGTCGTTGCCATTTTTAACGGTAATTCTAAACCAACAAATATAAATTGTTTTTTGACAGAATTTGTTACAGATTTAATAATATAATGAATAATGATTTTATAATTGATAATGAAGTCTTTACAGTAAGTTTACATAGTATCATATGCGATACTGCAGCTCGGGCTTTTTTGAAAATGACAAAAGAACATGGAGGTTTCAGTGCATGCGAAAGGTGCACTGTTTACGGTAAACGATGTGAAAACAGAACAATTTATGAATCAACAAATAAGGAACTGAGAACTGACACATTATTTCGAAATCAAGATGATCTTGAGCATCATAATGGGCATACGCCTCTCATATATATAGAACCAAAAATTAATTTAATATCGCAGTTTGTTTTGGATTCGATGCATTTATGCAGTGGGGTAATGAAAAAATTGATTGAATATTGGACTCTAATTTCTGGTAAAGCACGGATAAGTCGTATTAAAAGAGTAGAATTGTCACGCAGAATGCTGTGTTTGAGAAAAGAAGTGCCTTTTGAATTTCAAAGAAGACCGAGAAGTACAGATGATGTGAGAATGTGGAAAGCAACAGAATTTCGTTTTTTCTTGTTATATTGTGGGCCCTTAGTATTAAAAAATATATTAGATAAAAATTACTACAATCACTTTTTATTATTACATACAGCTTTCCGGATATTGTCCAGTGAACATTTTACAACATATAATAATATTTCAAAAATATATTTACTAGTTTTTTGAAGCACTTCCAGAATTGTATGGTACTAAGTCTCAAATTCTGAATACGCACAATCTTATTCATGTTGCAGATGATCCAAAAAATTTAGGCTGTAATTTAAACTATATTAACTGTTATTCTTTCGAAAGTTATTTAGAATTACTCAAACGGTATATTCGAAAAGCTGAAAAACCTTTAGAGCAAGTGTGTCGTAGATTAAGTGAAAAAGAGAAGAGAAAGTGTAATAAGCCTTCCATTTCTCCTTTTTTTGAAATTTTAAAGTTAACTTCACTCGCTTTGAACGACTTCACGGTCAGATCATGGCCGCCGCATCCAACGAGTTCATCATGACGGATCGGTACTTCACCGACGATCGATTCGACAAGTGCGAGGCGACTTTCCTGGCAGCATCCGACTACATGGCCGAGTGGATGAGCAAGCTGAAGTCGCAGCCGCCGTCCCAGGATTCATCACCCGTAAGCCCGTATCATCTCAACGCATCGTCGCGTTTCGCGTTCCACCTTCCGCGTATAGGTCTTCCTAAATTCTCGGGGGAGTTTCGCGAGTGGAAAGCGTTTCGAGATCAGTTTACGGCGTTAATTATTGACAATCGCGACTTGTTAGACGTTAATCGTCTGCAATATTTGCATTCTTGTGTTAAGGGTGAGGCCAGCGATGCCATCCGCAATCTGGCATTAACTGGCATTAATTTCAAGATAGCCTGGAACTTATTGTTATCGCGATATAATAATCGCCGTCGTTTGGTGTATGATCATGTGCATGCTCTTCATACGCTTCCCCAAGCGGCTTCTGATTCCGCAGTGGCTCTCACCGCGTTACGCGATGAGACGAACATAGCGATACAATCGTTAAGAAACCTCGGTCGGTCTGTTGATACATGGGACGATATTCTGGTTTATTTGCTCGTTCAAAAACTTAATAAAGGCACACGTAAGGCCTGGGAATTGCAACTGGGCGATGTGTTGGAATATCCCACATACGACCAGCTTGATAAATTTGTCACGTCCGGTTTTTGAGGACGTCGGAGTGGGTTTTCGTGATACTAAATATCCGAGCGTTAGATTATCTTAAGCGGAGCGCGAAGGTAAGTGAGGCTCTGATTTATTTTCTTTAGCGTTTTGGGTCGCGCTACACTCTCGAAGGATCATACGAATTTTCTGAGTTAAAATTTCTTCTCGAATTATTTTAGGTTTCGGGCGCTCTACGACAGCCAGGGGCTGTTGTCGCGAATTAGAGGCGTGATGAACGTCGCCGACAGGCTCGGCTGTTACAGCCTGTGACGGAACGTGGTGAAATATGCTCGGATCGAAATCTCCGGCCTTATAGTAGGCTCGCCGAAGCCTTTTCAACTGGAGGGCCTGTCCCGAGCGCCTCGAGCGTACCATTGGTAAAGACAGACTTACCTTAACCCTTAAATGCCACCCGGGGTCCAGCGGACCCCAGACCCTTTAGAATGATATATTTTCAAATGTTCCCGTCAAATATGGAGCTCATATTTATTTATTTATTATTTTTAATTTTTTTGATTTTGGAGCCAACATTTTAACTGTTGGCGATCTTAATTTTTTATACTATGTTGAAATTGAAATTTTAACAATATAAGCATTTTATTCTCTTTTCTAAGCCTTGAACAACATTGAAAATAATTTTCATAACTAAATATAAAAAAATCAATAAGTAAGGAGACATTTTTCATGCTGGGGTCTTTTAGACCCCATGTGTCATTTACGAGATTCTTGAGAGGTGTGGCATTTAAGGGTTAATGATTGCTTACGATAATAACAACTCCTGGTTAATATGTGTATTTCGACTTCCTTCGTATTTATATCGTAACCCAGGTTGTGTGCGTGTGTCCTCGTGTCGGTGTGAAATTGTATGTGTATAATCCTTAGCGGTAGCGTGTAATTAATTACTCGATAGTCGGTATTCCATAATCTAACTTTATTTCATAATTTTAGGAACGAGGAAAGAACGGCGGGACTCAGAGAACGCCCTGCGGGAGGCGCGCATCTTAGGTAAGGACTATCGAGAACGCCCTGATAGAGGCGCGCATCGAAACGAGGATCTATCGAGAACGCCCTGTGGGAGGCGCGCTTCAACTGGTGAGTATCGGATTTAAGATCACCGAGGTGTAAGTAGAACGAGATTATTTAGGCAATATGTGCACTGATTTATTGCTAACCACACTTTCATTTCTTTTTACAGAGGCACAGTTGAAAGAGTAACGCGCTCGCGGCTAAGTTCTTTCGGCGCTGAAGGCTCTCGCGGCTAAGTTCTTTTCGATAGATAACGCGTTCGCGGCTAAGTTCGTTCGGCTCACGGAGCTCTCGAGTATCGATTCCGATTGAATAGAAGAAGAATGCCCAAAACTGAATGTGAGAATGAGAATGAATGAGAATGAATAGAGCCGGCTCACAGGGCCTATATATATACCCCCAGTTCGGTGGCGTCCCGGGGTAGGGGACCGTAGGGCTCACGCGGATACGCGAGAGCGTCGCGTGAGAATCATCCGAAAATCGAGTGATTTTCCGAGAGCAACGTGTGCCGATCCGGATTTTGAATATTGTACGCTAAATAAAGGAACTTATCGAATTATATCGTAATTTAGTTATTTCCGCGTTTCTTTAATTATGTTATACCTTAACTAATACTTATACTACTTTACACTATATTTAACAGACGCCTTACTAATAATTTTACAATAATGTCGACATTATTTGCAATATGCGCGTTTGCGACACGAACATGCGACATGGTAAAATTCGCTGTTCGTTACAAATTTCTGATATCTCGCATACGCGCGCTCGAGAACATTCTCCCGGCTTCGCCTCAAGTCAAGGGTAATAAACAGAATTCCTCAGTTCAAGCTCACGCAGCTAACGCATGTTCGAACAAATGTCCCACACGGAGAGAAATGTGTTTTGATTATCGCACGAGTTAGCCGATGCGATGGTAACATAGATCGCGCTGTGCGCTAGAAGCGCCACGCTCGATCTATTAACCCACGGAATAATTCGATTGCAGTACAGACTTGTGGGACTCTATGCATAGTCTATGTTCGTGGCAAATGAGAATGAGACCCATGCGACTGTCGCCCCGTCTATGAGTCTTTATCACACTAGTCGTTAGCTCTAATACCCCCCCACCACGCCGTGCAAAATTCGCTCGAGGGCCATACGCTTTCAGCATGGGCCTGCGAGTAAAGATTATTGCGTAATTATTGCAAAGAAGCGAACGAGCTGGTACGTTCATGGTGTTCATGTGTAGTGCACAGATTGATAACCGTGGTACGTGTAAATATACGAAAAAGGTAATTAAAGTATTACATATATTATTTATTGTATTAATTGCAAAAAACGGGTTCCCTATCGAAAAGGATAACCTTAAAACGACAAAAAAAACCAATTAAAATTGTCTTTCAAAACAACTTTAAAAATACCGGTGTTTGACCAAATCATCGCGGCCCCTTTTCAACCGAAAAAACAAACCAGTTTATTTTGGAAAAACGATGACTGTGATGGTCTGTTCCGATATCTGTATTTTTCTGATTTTCATCTTATTCCAGTTGCTTTGAGGACAAATTTCAACCGTTTCTTTAGTGGTATAAACACCGCATAATTGCACCATACAGCACATCCCGTTCTGTTAACATCCTGCGGACATCTCGGACGTCCACAAGACGTCCGGGATGTCCACAGGACGTCAACAGGACGGGATGTGCTATATGGGGCGGTTATCGTTTCTGAGGTTATGTTTATTGTTTTTTATGTAGGAAAATTAAACAAGTAATGCTTCTATTTTTCATCTTTTTCAGCGGTATTCCAAGCATTATATTGTATGTTTCATAAACACCTTCTTCCTTCCTAGAGCAAATTATGTCGGTTCCAAACACATTCCTTTCGTCAGATCACTCAAATGATTCATTTATATTACTTGATGTAGATTCCGGCCCATCAGTACAAACATCGAATTTATGTAATTCAAGTAATGTAGGCAAGTTTAAAAGAAAAGTGCTTTTATTAAAACCATTACATATATTCTTTGTAAGTTAGAAAATAATACTATCGTCAGTATAACATGTATTTAGAGATTGCTAATTTTTCTGAACTCGCTGTGATTCTAAAGATATAAAATATTGCCACAAAAAAAGATGCGTCGAGACCCGATGAGATCTAAAAAAACAAATATTCCAAATAACACAAAATAATTCCAAATATTTTCTTTCCATTTTATACTTATCTGATAATATTAACCTAATGAGTATATTTCAAATTTGAACAGAATTAGTTCAAAAAGTGCATGTCAAGACATCCTAGCTTTTTTGGCAGTAATCAATGCCTATAATAGAATCACTGTGATAGCTGAATCTACTATGCATTATAATAATAATGACAATTAAACTTATTACTTTCTTATGTATATATAGATATTACCAAAAAAAGATCTTTGAATTACATTTATCAAGTTTTAATGAAAACTTATGATGGAAGCAGTCAAATAGACATGTATGATTTTGAAGCCACAAAAGAAAATTATGAGAAACTGTTGGAAACTAAAAAAAAAACATATTTTTCCAAAAACAAGGTGGCAAAGTGTATTATTGGTGATGAATTTTATCGAACAAAATCACTAACGTAAATTAGATTACATTTAAAAAATAAGAAATATATTTTGAATGAATATTGCAAGCATATTTTTTCATTGTAATCAATTTTACAGTATATCACCAGACAGACTTGAAGAGTTAGCTGAAATCACTGTCCAACTATTTACATTGCACTTAAAAGAAAGCTACTACGTACGATCAGGAAACGGTAAAAGTGCAAGTGGAGCCTTTCAAATCGTCTACGCAAAAGAACGAGAAAAAGCTTTTGCCATTGGCAAATTAGAATTGCAACCAAATCGAAAGAGAAAAAAAAGTTCAGAAGGTGTGTGATTTTTTAATTTATTTACGTACTTTCAGTGTAATATGCCTGATTTTCATGATGAAAACAAAACATTTGTACAATATGGAACGTTTTTTAACTATAAATATAAAGTTTCTCTTTGAAATTAATAATTTTATAGACATTACAAATGAAGAAAATAGTTATACAAATTATATATAAATATTACTAATATTTTATATAAATGAGGTAATTGGTATTCTTTCGACGTTTACTCACATACTATTGTATTATGTAATTATTATTAATTACTTTTTAGATAATCTTGAATCGTCTGAATTACAAGAAGTGTTAAAGAAAGTTGAAATCATAGATAATGATTTCCGCCAGAAATGGTGCCACACTGCACTGACAGAAAGAGTGGAGTTTTATAAAACCTCAGATTTAAAAACAATTTTGAATAAATTACAAAACTACTGCAATCCTTCAGGATATCTCTTGGTTAGCAATATTAAAAAATTCTTTTTTAATCAAAACATAATGGAGTGTAATGTAGCAACTTGATTTTCGGTTATTTTTATTTTCAGATCAAAGCTGATTTCTGTACGTATTTTAAAAAATCGAGTGAAGAATTTACACAAAAGTGGCCTGACTTAGCCAAAAAAATAATAAAAATTGCTCAGACAAAAAAAAATGATATAGAGATAAATAATATCCTGACAAGCAACTTACCAACAAAAGGAGAAGGTCGGTTTAATCTTCTGAATAATACATGCCACTTTAATTTGTAAATAATATTCATTTCCCAATTTATTTTCAGAACATACCCAAACAGTAGTGTTAATTTTATTACCACATTTATTTAAAAGAATAACCAAATTAACAACTCGATCAAAATCAAAGACGGCCTGGATTCCTTCTGTATTAGAAGTAAAAAAATCGTTCATTTATTACATAAAGGTAAATCCTTGAAGTTTAACGACGTTAGGCGTTTTCCAATGAATAATTTCAACTAATTACCGCATGCAAATATCTATATACAAATAATTATTATGTGCAAATTAATTACAATATACATTATATACAATTAATTATATACAAATTATTATTTACAAATGTTATTATTATTATTTTACTGTATACAAATTTATATACAAGCTTATAGATATATTATTACTGCGTAGGTTTAAGCCCACATCGAAAAGCAGTTAATTCAGAAAAATAAATCGAAAAAAATAGATATTACTAATAAATAATAATGAATAAATAACATCAAAGCACTTTATAAATAATAATACTTTTTACAGGACATTGACGATTTCAACAGAACTTTACAAGATGCGAACCAAGATGTGCTTAATCTGTATGCAGAACATAAGCTGCCCATAGCACCTTACGTTGTTGTGATCGGTTCTTCACTAGCTGACATAAAATCAGCGTATATATCAAATCGCAACCGCAGCGCTGGCAGTTGATTTGTATATACAGTCTATGAAAATCTTTCACCAACCATTTCCATTAGCAAGCAATCACGTATGGCAATTTTTGGAAACAACTATTTATGATTTTAAAGTTAAACCATACAGCGGAGTAACATCTCTCATTGAAAGAATCCAGAAACTGTAGTTTTAAATTTAAATTTAAGATATTTTTTATATGCAAATAATTTTAATTATTGATATGATTATTCTTAATTTTTGATATTTTATTCATTGAATTTAGAACGGATAATTTTAATATAAATGTAAATGTTTTTTTGGCTATAGCCATATAGCCATATAAAGTTATAACTGACAAAATATAGTTATATAGTTGCACATATATTTTTTTCTAAACTCATTCATTTACCGATAATATGGATATTCCACAACAAATTGATAATAAAATGAATCAAGATATAACGCTAGAGACAATGCATACAGAAATGTTGAAGTTTACTCTGGGTTTATACAATAATCCTTTGCTTTCGCGTAAAGCTGTTGATAATGTCATTGCTACTTTTAATACCTTTCTTTCAGACATATTTATTCCTTTTTTGCAAAAGTCGATGGAAAATGAATTGAAACCGCTGACAGACTCAAATAGTTATTATAAAACGCAATTTATTTTAGAACAAAGCAGAAATGTATTTCAGAAATATTGTACAGAACATTCGCGATTTAACATTTACAACAAAGAAAGTGCGTATGTTCATCCTGAAAGTTTCCAAATTGGACAGGAACCTGTTTATGTCAAAGAGTCGCAAAAAGAAGCAAATCAAAAGTCAAATGTAAAAGTAGAAATGAAATCTGTTTATGCCGTACATATTCCTTTAAAAAATACCTTAAAAACAATTCTTCAGTTACCAGGATTTTACATTGAAATGAAAGAATACATTGGTAAACTGTCAAAAGATACAACAATTTTATCAAATTGTATGCAAGGGGACTTGTGGTTGAAAAAATATTGTCACTTAAATAAAGATAAAAATGTTTTACCAATGTTCTTGTATTTTGATGAATTCGAAGTTGGGAATCCACTTGGAAGTCATGCAGGTGAACAAAAGTTAGGAGGCATATATGCTTCATTGCCTTGCTTGCCCCCCCACTTATCTGCTAAAGTTGATAATATTTTTATTTCCACTATTTGTCATTCTAAATACATGAAACAATTCGGCAATGAACCAATATTTCGTAAGACAATCAATGATTTGAATAATCTATATGAAAATGAATTAAATATTCGTGTCAACGGTGAAGACATTACTGTTTATTTCCAATGCCTTTTCATAATAGGTGACAATTTAGGTTTAAATAGTACATGTGGATTTTCAGAAAGTTTCACTGCAATGCATTATTGCCGGATTTGCACAGCCACTCGCTTGCAATGTCAAGAAATGATCGCAGAAGATACAAAGCTACTTAGAACACTTGAATCGTATGAAAATGATGTATTGAAAAATGATTTCGCAAACACAGGCATAAAGGAGCGATGTGTTTTCAACAAAATTCACAATTTTCATATTGCCGAGAACATGACTGTGGATGTTATGCATGATTTTTCTGAAGGGATTGCAGTTTATACGGTTGGACAAGTGCTACAAAACTTGATAGAAGAGAAAATAATATCTTTGGAAACTCTTAATAATACTATCGAAACCTTTCCTTACAATGAAACTGAAATTTCCAATAAACCGAGACCTTTCTTCTTTAGCCAAAATGAAAAGGGAGGTAAAAAATTAAAAGTTAAACAGTCAGCTTCAGAAATGCTCTGTTTGACAAGATATTTAGGACTTATGATTGGCCATTTAATTCCGGCTAGAAATAAATCTTGGAAACTGTATAGATATATTAGGCAAATACTTGGAATTATTATGTGTCCAACTTTAAATAGGGGTGAAATCGATAATCTGCAGCATCTCATTCAGAAGCATAACACGTTATACATTGCACTTTTTGGTAAATTAAAACCTAAAATGCATATCTTGATTCATTATCCTAGGATAATGATGTTGAATGGTCCTGTAATTAATTTTTCATCGATGATGTTCGAGAGAAAAAATAAAAAATTAAAAGAAGTTGCTCTCGGTACAACGTGTAGCACAAACTTACCTCTCACTATTGCTATACGTCATCAATTGCAGTTATGTTATAGAAAAGAAATGTGTGCAAATATATTTGGGGATGTTTTACTTGGGCCTGTCAAAAATGTTAGTGCAGAAACTGAGTTTAAAATGTTCACAAACCTTCAAATACAAACACCCGTACAAACTTTAAAATATATACAAATTCTCAATCATACATTTTCAGTGGGAACAACATTAGTAACAAGATTTACTGATGAGTACCCACAGTTTG
The DNA here is from genome assembly GCF_030848795.1 of Temnothorax nylanderi. Taxonomy (NCBI): domain Eukaryota; kingdom Metazoa; phylum Arthropoda; class Insecta; order Hymenoptera; family Formicidae; genus Temnothorax; species Temnothorax nylanderi. The sequence continues at coordinate 47,928 of NW_027249552.1, read as the reverse complement.
GTAAAATAAAAGATATTTTTTATTGTAATAAAAATGTATACATTTCAATCGATGAATATGACACGTTATATTTCAATAATTATTATTATGCATATTGCGTCAATTCAAATAACGACAAACCAAAAATTCTAATCAATGCGCAGCTTATTCCACGATTACCACCTTGCTTATATATTGTAAAAAATGAATGTGAACTGATAGCGACTAGATTTAATGTATAAGTTAAATGAATAAATAAACAAATCAATATTGATAAAATAAACTAAAATATTTCTTTATTGTCACAAAATTACTAAACTTGGTCATACTCTCGTAGCTCCTCATCCCTGAAACGTAAATCACAAAATTGAACATAATTTTTAACAAAGCACCGTATCCAATACTATTTATAATTTTCCTTTCTTTCATTACCCTCATTACCTTCATTACCGAAAAAATCCATCGTTCTCCATTTTCTGCAGTCAATTCGACCGAATCTATTTTGGAGATAACCTGCACGATTTCATTTCAAGCACGTTAAACGCATTATTGTCGACTTTAACACATTGTTCTCACTTTGAAAACATGTCGTGTAATTGGCAGATGCCAGAATAGCATTCACGCGCACGGATGCGCACGGACTCACGCCCTCATCCTCGTATGGCTCACACTGCCTCACATCTCATCCTAAAAACGCATGGCTCCCGAACGAATTTTTCACCGCATGGTGGGGGATATTAGGGCTACCAACTTGTGTTATAATAACACATAGACGGAGCGATACGCGCATGCGTCTCATCCTCATTTGCCACAGATATAGACTATGGTAGAGTTTCGCAAGTCTGTGCTGCAATAGATCGAGCGTGGCGCTTCTAGCGCACAGCGCGATCTATGTTACCATCGCATCGACTAACTCGTGCGATAATCAAAACACATTTCTCTCCGTGCATATGCCAAAAGACGCATTTCTTGTCCGCGTGCGGACTTTCATAATAAGAGCATCGCTCAACGGCGTGATCTCGCGAAGAAATTCCATTGTTGTTATAATTATTTGAGTACACGGCACACTCGCGATGCGTGTTCGAGCAAGAACACGTGCCGTCAATGTCAGCAGAAGCACCATACGCTGCTTCATGCTGTCGATGTAAATAATAATGGCTCGACAACTGAGAGCTCACCTTCATCCACGGACTCGAAAACGGAGACAAATGCCGAGATAACATCGCATTTATTATCTCACACTAGCTTTTCGAAATCGAATATTCTTTTAGCCACTGCCTGGATTAAGGTGAGCGGGCTCAACGGTCGACATAGCATAGTCCGCGCGTTATTGCATCAGGGTTCTGTTACTACTCTGATCACTGAACGTTTAGCTCAGCGATTGCGTTTACCGCGTACGCGCGTCTCCGTCTCTATCACTGGGATCGGCGAGACGGCTGCCACAGCACGCAGCGCAGCTAAAGTTCACGTGTCAGCGCGTGACGGCACGGGCCCGTCGCCCTCCGTCTCCGCTTTTGTTCTCAAGTCGCTCACGACTTACATTCCGCAACGCGTTCCGGACATAACGAAACTGTCGTACATTCACAAACTTCCGCTAGCTGATAGCGATCCGACTAGCGCGGCGCCGATTGACGTAATTATCGGTGCTGATTTGTATGGCGCGATCTTACTGCCGTGAGGTCCGTAATCGCGCCCCTCATGAGCCCGTCGCTCAAAACTCAATTTTCGGATGGTTCCTGTCCGGACCGATGCCTATGTCGTCGCTGTCACGGCCGGCTCGCATTCAAACGCACCACTGCACGGTGCTGTCGGAAATCTCCGACCAGTTAAAACGTTTCTGGGAGGTTGAAGAACTTCCTCAGCAGGCTCATCTCTCACCGGAAGAGATTCGATGCAAAGAACACTTCGTGTCGACGCATTCTCGTGCCCCCAAAGGGCAGTATATAGTGCGGCTGCCGTTCAAATCGGGGCCCCCTATCGACATTGGCGACTCCAAGCAGTCTGCAATCGCGTTGTATTCGCGTCTCGAGTCACGGTTAAAAGCAAATCCGGACCTTGTAAAGGAATACCACGACTTCTTAGCGGAATATGAACGTCTTGGCCACATGACCAAGGCACCCCTCAAAGACCCCCCGATGGTCAAATTGTGTATATACCGCATCATGCCGTTGTCCGCGAGCATAGCGCGACAACTCGTTTGCGCATTGTCTTCAACGCCTCTCAACCGACCTCCAATGGTCTCTCCTTGAACAATCATCTAATGATCGGCCGTAAATTACAATCCGAGTTATCATTCATTATCTTGCGATGGCGTCAATTTCGGTTCGTCTTCACCGCCGACATCGCCAAGATGTATCACCAGATTCTCGTCCACAAATACGACGTGGATTACCAAAGAATCTTATGGCGACACGCTCCGAATTATCCTCTGATAGCTTATCGCTTGCTCACCGACACGTACGGCGACGCAAACGCGCCGAACGTGGCTGTTCGCGTGGTCGAACAAGTCACCGAAGACGAAGGCGCTGATTTCCCTCTAGCAGTTCCGGTATTACAGCTTCACACTTACGTCGATGACTGTGTGTTCGGCGCCGATGACATACCGCTCGCGCTTCAGACGCGATATCAACTAATTTCTCTCTTGAAACGAGCAGGATTTCACCTTTGAAAATGGGCGAGTAACAATCCCTTATTGCTCGAAGGCATCGATCCGCAGGATCATGGTCTTGCTTCCGCAAAAACGCTCGAATCCGACGAGCGCCTCAAGGTGCTAGGTATCAAGTGGCATCCACATACGGACGTCTTTCAATTCGACGTCACGCTTGCAGAGTCGGTTTCCGACACGAAGCGCTCAATCCTCTCGACAATAGCTCGAATTTTCGATCCTCTCGGCTGGATGGCTCCCGTGGTCATTACCGCAAAAATACTGATGCAGCAGCTCTGGCTGCTTCGCTGCAATTGGGACGATGTCATCCCTGACAATCTTCTCCGGAAGTGGAGAGATTATTATTCTCAGTTATCGCTACTGCGACAAATCACCATTCCGCGTTGGACCGGTTACGGTTCCGATACGCTTACCGCGGAAATTTATGGGTTTGCCGATGCCTCCGCCTCCGCATACGGAGCGGTTATTTATTTAAAGGTTACGCATCTTGACGGAACAGTCGAAATTACGATGCTTCTTTCAAAATCAAAGGTAGCTCCGCTCAAACCCATGAGCATTCCTCGCTTAGAGTTATGCGCCGCGGTCCTGCTCGCGCGTGCAATCTCCGCAGTGCGATCTGCGCTTACTATTGCGATTTGGATATATCATTGTTAGACCGATTCTAAAGTCACTAAAGCCTGGCTTTCGCTGCCACCATCTCGATGGAAAACGTTCGTCGCTAATCGGGTACATGAGGTGCAAACCCTGTTGCCGAACGTCGAATGGCATCACGTGCCATCGCAACAAAATCCCGCCGATCTAGTTTCGCGGGGAGTCAAACCCGAAGCGCTGATTAATCAATCTCTGTGGTGGACAGGGCCAGACTGGCTCAAACTATCGTCTGATCAATGGCCCTCCGAGCCTCAATCAAATTCGTATGAATCGCTGCCGGAAGAGCGAGCTCACGTTCCCGTGCACCTTGTGCAACCTTGCGAGCAATGGAATCTCGGTGACAGATTCTCATCGTGGGACAAGCTGGTGCGAGTCACCGCCTATATCATGCGATTCGCTCGTCGCGTTCGCGATATGAGTCGTTCAAAATCCGTCAATGCGCATTCATAAACCGCGTCGAAATTGGTTCTTCCGGAAGAAATTAACCTCGCGCGCGAATTCTGGCTCAAGAGTGTGCAACAAATGTTATTCCCCGTGGAATACGCTCAATTAAAGTCATCACAACGAATCTCGAAAGGCAGTAAACTGCTACCGTTAAACCCGTTCCTTGATAAAAGCGGGCTCATTCGGTGGTCGACTCCGGCATTCTGCGTTTCCGGACGACAAGAAGCACCCGGTTGTGCTCGCTGCACATCCGTTAGTTGCCGCGTTAATACGCGACACTCATATCCGCGCCCTCCACGCTGAGCCGCAATTCACGTTGCACCTGCTACGTGAAAACTACTGGATCTTACGCGCGCGTCAAACAATCCGCGCGATTCTCCACAAATGTGTCAAATGCGCTCGTGAAAGCGCCAAGCACGCGCACGAATTGATGGGCGACTTGCCCTCGTGTCGTGTTACGTCGACGCCTCGAGCGTTTCTGCATTGCGGGGTTGATTATGCCGGACCAATTCAAATCAGATCTACTCCCGGTCGGGGCCACAAATCAAGAAAAGCGTACATCGCAGTGTTCGTCTGCATGACAGTAAAGGCGACTCATCTAGAGTTGGTTGGCGATGGTACGACTCCCGCGTTTATCGCTGCATTTGATCGGTTTTGTGCTCGAAGCAGCGTTCCCAGTGATATGTATTCGGACAACTCTACTACATTCCACGGTGCTCAGCGCGAAATCTCCGTCGCATGGAGTGAGGCCACTCGCGATCCGAACTTTCAAAATCAAATCGCAACTCAAGGCGTTCGGTGGAACTTCATTCCTCCGTCCGCGCCGCATTTCGGCGGTCTTTGGGAAGCGTGCGTCCGCAGCGTCAAGTTTCATATGAAACGCGTCATCGGGGCGCACACGCTAACATTCGAGGAGCTAAGCACGCTTCTATGTAAAATCGAAGCATGTTTAAACTCTCGACCGATCGCTCCGGTTTCCGATAATAACGACGATTATTGTGCAATGACACCGAGTCATTTTCTCATCGGCACGGCGCTAACAAGCGCACCCACACCTTCCTTACTTGATGAAAAGGAAACGCGTCTCACTCGATGGCAGCTGATTCAACAAATGCGCGATAGCTTTTGGAAACTTTGGTCGAACGACTATCTGCATACACTGCAGCAACGCTCCAAGTGGCGTCACATTCAGAATCTAGCTCGAGTCGGACGCTTAGTACTATTGCGAAACCCTCTCGCTCCTCCGAGCAGATGGGAGTTGGGAAGGATTGTAGAGTGTCACCCCGGCGACGACGGACTCACTCGAGTCGTCTCTGTCAAAACGGCGCGATCCACGTATAAACGAGCCGTGGTCAAGCTGTCGTTTTTACCGGTTGATCGGAATACTCCGGAGTGACATTCCTCGATGCCTATAAAACGAAATGCGTTCGTGTAAATATCTGTAAATAGTTCATCTTATGCGAAATTGCAAAATTTGCAGTTTTGCACGTGTTCGATGAAATCATCGCGAGACACGTATGCTCTTGAAAAAAATCATATTTGATGCCTGATGAGGTAATCTCATCACGAATGTTCTTGACAAAGATATCACATTTAACATATATGTGGTGGTGGTCACCATGCAGCAGCCATACATTGGCGCTATTCGCATTTTTGTACGTATAAATGGTCTGCGAGGATTCTAGCGCGCAGTCGAGAGTTTGAAACGGCATGCTGACACTGTGTGAAAAAAATATGGACAACGCGGGAACAGACAAACGTTATTGTTCATCGATGGTGCGTTTGCTTCGTGACAGAAAACTAGGATTTCGAAACGTGCTCACTCGCACTAACAAGTGGTGCCCAACACATCATGCATTGCAGAGATATCATATTACTTATACAAGTGAAGTGCATCCGATTTGGCCTATTAACTTTCAGATTGTCATGTGTCGTGGCAGAATTAACGATTATTACGTATCGCGATACAAGCCTGACGATGATGAGTATGGCGATGATATATATAATGGCCATCGGGATGAATACTTATCTGAACCACGCTCACGACTGAAATGTTTAGCGGGTCATTGGTATTATCATTATGTAGATGACCTTTGTGAGTTTATCCTTGATACGCAAATAGAAATCCGCTACTTGGAGCGGTGTTCTCAGCATCGTATCAGGGAGCCTATTTGGATTTGGGGAACATACATTTGGACAGAGGATGGTGATTTATTTAGTGCTACACGTGACAGGTAAAGTGTGACAAAGGGTAGCGAAATGTAGTGTAGAGTTATTTTTAATATATTTTTTTTCTGTTTTTCTGTTAGTGCCCCCTATAAGTCCCATTATTGAGATAGAGATAGAGGTGTGGTGGCGGGTGCGGATCTGCAATTGAAATGGCATGCTCGCAGCAGCAGCCTTACATCGGCGCAATTTGCAAGATTCGCATTTTTGTACATATAAATTGTCTACTAGGATTCTGGCGCGCGCAGTCAAGAGTTTGATACGGTTCGAGTCGCAAACAGCCTCCAGATACGATAAACACTCACGGTGCGAACTACTACGTTCCGATTCAGGATGAAACGTGCGAGAAGCAGCACAATGAGTAAGTACCGCTAATTTTCGTATATACTTGTGCAAAAAAAAAACTTTTATAAACATAATTGTATTTTTTCAGTTTTGATAAACCCCGCTACACGCCTCGTATTTTGGGAAGGAGATTTGCCTTGACATCGACAGCGTATAAATTGTTGGATGTTGGAATCAACGTGGGACCTATGTCCTCTGTAGATATACTTATTGGCGATAATCGAGGCAATCGGATAATTCTGCCTCATGCAACGTGGGTGACATTCATCGAAAAACGTGCAGATATTCAGCGACTCGTGCAGTCACCAGCGCCATCATCGCTAGCGTTTCGAGATCTGGAGCTCGTTAAAATACGTGACGCAGATATTGTAAAATTGACGTCGTGCGACACCAGCTTGTACATGAAACCGTCAACCGTACTCTTCTTGTTCGAACTAGAACATTGCGTCGAAAATGTATATTTTCAACTATGTCAAAATGTTCATGGCGTAAGTGAAAAATTTAAACAATTTGTAACAATTTTGCGTCAAAATTGTATCGCCGATAAATGTAATGCAGTTAGAATCTTGCATGAAGTTTATGATGAAACTTCGATTATTGATTGCGAACTGTTGGTGTATGCTGCAGATACTATTGTGTATAATGCGCTACATGATAAATAAATGCATATAATATGGTTAAAAAAAAAGTTTTAATTATTTTTCCTTTTTATTTACCGTTCCCTGTCATTAAGCTGTCTTCGTTTATCGTTTAATTAACTGTAATATTAAAAATTAACGCGGTTCCCCCCTCCCCCACCCCCGCGGCGCCGGAAACGCGGTACCCTTCTCCCCCCCGCGGCGCGGCAAAAACGCGGTTCCCCCCTCCCCCTCCTCGCGGCGCCCGAAAACGCGGTTCCCCCCTCCCCCTTTCCCTCCTCGCGGCGCCCGAAAACGCGGTTCCTCCCCTCCCCCTTTCCCTCCTCGCGGCGCCCGAAAACGCGGTAACCCCCCCCGCGATATACCCCCCCGACCCCCTCCCCCCGCGGTATACCCCCCGCCCCTCACCTCCCCTCGAGCACAACCACTTGGGTCAGAACGCCCATAGCTTACCTACTGTCCTCCCCAAATTTCTGTCTACGGTTCGTGAAGAGGGAGTAATAATTTTGAGAGAGGTGCCCTTCCCCGAAACGCAATTCAAGCTTCGATTTCAGCTCTGCGTATACTAGGTTTTCAACGTCTTCGACCGAGTCCAAAATCGAGCGCGCCTTTCTCCTTAAACAAGAGGCCAACGCGATGGTCCTCGATGCGTCGCTCCATTGATTTGCGCGAGCGATGATCTCGAATTGGGAGAAATACTCCCGCAACAAGACCGATCCGTCAAAAACGTCGGGCTTAAGTTTAAACCCGAGCTCCGCGCGCACGTCGTTCACGCCCGCAATCGTGCCCCGCGCCCCCGTACTCTCTCGCGCATCGCTCACTCCCGAATTCGCGGCAAAGGCCCTAAGACGGCGCGCACGTCGCTTGCCCCCGGAAGCGCGAAACGCGTCCCCGAATCTCCGGACGCTCTATTATTAGAGGGACTTAGCTGTTGGCGGAGGAGTAGTAGCTCCTCGTCCCGACGTTGTAGCTCCGCCGTAAATACTGCCTCCCTCTGCGCCTGCTCCTCACGCATCGCCCGCATCTCCTGCAGAACCGCCTGTAAGGTCTCTGCTTGCGTCGTGGTCTGTGGCAGGGTCTCGTCCCGCGTTCTCTTTCTCGAGGGGGCCGCTGACGAAGCCATCACGTTTGTCTCTCTGCTGGTCTCAAGGAACGTTCGTCCGATCCCGGACGAGCCCCCAAAATGTTGCGCTTCGTCAGCTTTCGCACACACTCTCCCGCACTCCCGCAGGTTCACTTGCGTCGCACGAAATAAGCGTACACAAGTTTAGCAACGAAAGGATGGTTTATTGTGAACGTCAACAATTAAGGAACGCGAACCGAAACGTCCGCTCGAGTTTCAGTCAGAAGGAAATCTGACAGGCGATAATTAATCAATATATCATATGCGTCCCGTTGTCAAGGGACGCGCTGTGGCTTGAAGCTTCTGCGGAACGGAGTCAAGTTCATCCCGCAATACGGGTGTCTCGGCACGGGTGCAACACGGGCGCAACAATATATATTTCTTCTTTTAATTGTAGATAGTTTTGTTTCATTTATTAACGGCAGAGAAAAAATTTTTCTCGTAACGTATATACATTAGTAATTATAAGTATATATAGATATAGCTTATTTTAGCTCGTTATCTCTCATAATAAAATACTGCACGTGCTACAATGGAGAAAGTACCGGGTAAACATAATGGTACGGCCATGTTCGTATACGATGGACATGTTTATCATAGCGATAAACGATGCAATGGCATCTATCGATGTTCATCGCGGCGAAGTCTAAATTGCTATGGGGTATTGAAGCGAAATGAGGACGAGACGTACACTTTAAAAACGTCGCACAATCATCCATCGAACGAGACAACGTTACAAGAGATTGAAATGAAGCAGGAAATGCTGCGAATTTGTCGAGAAGCAATAATGAAACCAAAAAATATATTTGATATGGTATGCCGACGGTAAGTCAAAGTATTAAAATATTTTTAATTTATAGGTACAAGATAAATGTGTATATGTAAAAATAGTTGTTAACGGTAAGATTTATGTAAAAAGTAATTCGATTACTTGCTTTTGATGTTACAAAATTTCTATTCTACATTATTTAATTACAATATTGTACGAGAGACAGTTATATAGTTATCGTCTGAAGTTTGAAATCTGAAGGTTTGAAAGACACGAAGAAAGCAATCTTAAGATAAGTCTCGATAAACAAAGTCGTTATGTGAGAATACGACGTGTTCTCAATGTTTTTCTGTGTGTATTTCATTTGTTTGGTACTTACAGATTTTTTGCCTGCATTCGTTTATTCCCACACACACACACACCATTGGGGGCTATTGGGAAAATAAAATCTATATATAATACACGTTTTTTTACATGTATTATAGATTTTAATTTCCCAATGGGAATAAATAAGCGCAGACTTTGTAAAAATTTATTTTAATTATTTGTAAATAATTGACACGTACTATACGTATAATAGGAGCTGTCCATATAAATTTTTAAATAATTATTATATATAATAACTTTTCTAAATATTGTACTTTTTCGACAATGCACGTGCAAATCGCTTTCGGCATAGACGTTATCTTAAATTATGCTAATGTAAATACAGAAGACAATTCCTTTGAAAAACTACGATAATTTCAAATTGTTTAAACTGAGAAAATGTTTAATTAATCTAAATAAAAAAATTTTTATTTTTCCCGTTCTAATTAATCAATCAAATAAAAGAATTTGAAAATAAAACAAACAAATATTAAGCAATTTTAATAATATTCACATTATCAGATTAAAAATGTCAAACCTTTTAACTTATTGTTAGATAATTTTGTTTACAATGCTTCTTACAGAAATCCAGCAGCTGCGGAAAAATTATCTTACCGTACTATGAGAAGTTTTCTGTACAGAGAACAAATACGTCACAGACCGGAGACACCACAGACTATTGCCGGTCTTGAGGTAGCATTAATGAATTATCAGCCGACCGAACACATTTATAAAGGCACAGTATTATCTGATAATGGCTATAGAGCAGTGCTATTTACAACTAATACCCTACTAAACGCGCTAGCAGCATCCACAGAAATATTCATGGACGGTACATTTTCGGTAAGCAACATTCGAGATTTAAATGAAAGCTATAAGAACAAAGATTGTGAGCAAAAAAGTATCAAAATATATACCTATCCTTATATTAATAATAGTTAATCCTAAATATGTATCCTTAATATCCTTATATACATTACTTGAAGAAAATCCTTTTGAACAGGTCGTTCCCAGAGTGCCATCCTTTGCCCAATTATATACCATTCATATACGATATATAGACACGGTATGTTGTGTGTGTGTGTGTGTGTGTGTGCGTGCGCGTGCGTGCATGTGTGTTAGATTCATTTAATAGCTTTTGATCTTCTTATAAATGTTGATAAGACGTTTTTATGCTATATATATTTTTTGCTTTTTATCCATTAGGGTATACCGGTCCTTTTTATATTATGTGAGAAGCGCACCATGGATGTGTATAATGCGATTTGGCGAAGGGTAAAGGAACTCCATCCGAATGCACTGCAAGGAGTGCAGTCAGTCATGAGTGATTATGAACGTGCGGCAATGACAGTTGCAAGAGAAATTTTTCCAGAAGCACGTATAACTGGTTGTTGGTTTTATTTCAATCAGGTACGTATGCAAACGACAAAAACAAATATTTTTGTAATTTTTATAAAGCTTTTTTTTATTGCTATGTAACTCATCTGCTTGTTAAGTATGATTTAATATTATATTTAATATTATATTTTATGCAGGCCGTATTAAGACGTTGGAGAGCATTAGGTCTAATGGTAGCTCCTAGAAAGGTTCTTGGTTTTACCATGGCCTTGCCATTGGCACCGGTCAATGCATTTGAGGAAGGATTGCAGATAATACAAGAAGAGGCTGATCTGATATCGACAGAGTATCCTGCTGTATTGCAGTTTACTGTTTATTTAAGGCGTGTTTGGCTTCCTTTGAAAGAAAAAGTTTCCGTTTTTGGTACGCCTATACGGACAAACAATGTCGTGGAAAGTTTCCATTACGTACTTTTTCGTAGATTTGGTGGAATACATCCTAATATTTGGCATTTTCTTTGTATGTATTGCTGACTATCGCAACAACTTGTAAATATTCTGCGCATTATATAAAAGTGTGTCTGCAATATAATCTTTTTACCTTTTACAGATAATTCCCGCGGGTTGAGCTGCCTAGCGGGCGCGTCTCCGGGTGGCGGATAGGAGGACGCCCGGAGGGGATGTTCGGCCCGGGCCTAAACTCCCGTGTGCCGCGCGGAACGTCCGGGTAGTGGCGGTTATAACCTGTTCCGATGGGCGTAAAACCCCGACTAGGAGGGAAAGGCCGTCGCCGTGGACCAACTCTCCAAGCTAAGCTGGAAGCTATCGTGGCGAGGGCTGCGTGGCACTGGGAGAGCAGTGTCTTGAACGATGCCTCTGGGGAACCAGGCGAAACCCCAGAGTATTTAGCCTTACCCATGCATGCGGGGCTCTGCATGGGCTGACCGTCTTTCCCTAGCAACTCGTGGGAACAAAATGGATGGAACTACTGGAAATTCAAACAAAATCCCGATGGAGGTCTCACTAGAGACCTCCGGAGGGAAAGCAGATGTGGCGGCGGGTGCGGAACGGGCTCTAACGGGCTCGGAAAGCACTGACCCTACATCTAAAGAGACCGCGAACACTGCGGGTTCTCTCAGGAAGAACCGCAGTGGCGCAATGAAAAGGAAGGCTAGGAGGGAGAGGAAGAAAGCCCAGGCTGATCTCCCTCCAACCTCTGAACCTGCGGCAGCTTCCCCCAAAACGCCAAGTGGGGGCCTCAGGGACACTCCGGTAACAAGCGCCGGATGGGCTCCAACGAGACCCCTCCATCAGCGGAAGGGGCGAAGAAGAAGCAAAGGGCTCAGGAAACTGGGACCTATGCTGGCGTCGCCGACCCCCTGACGAGGGTGATTGTGGCGGAGGGCTACCCTGAGGCGGTTCTGACTGCTGAGCGGTTGACACTGCTGAAGGGTGCGGTCTCCAAGGAGATCGATGGGATCCGGGAGGGTCCTGTGCCCAGATTTCACGGCACCCATCTGAAGACGGGCGCGGCGATCGTAAGATGCGCGGACGCGGTGACGTTGAAATGGTTGGAAGACCGGATCGGCGGTATCGTGCCGTGGGAAGGCGCTAGGCTCAAAGTGGTGGGCCTGGAGGTGCTGCAAAAGCAGTATAGGGCCGTGGTTTGGGTCCCGGGACCCCCCGAGGACTCGGCTGCGACTCTTGTGAGGCTCGAGCGACAAAACTCGGGGCTCTGCACGGCGGGCTGGAGAGTATTTGCCGAGAACGTAGGGGCTACCGCCGACGGTAGGAACCTGGTACTCGGTCTCCCAGAATCCAGTGTCCTTAAGCTAAGGACGCTGGATTTTAAACCATACCTTGGGATGGACCTTCAGGGTGAGTGGGATATCCCAGGGGGGGTCAATGGGTAAGGGGAAGCCCAATCCAAAGGTCGGATCTTAAATGAGCTCGACCGGGGTGGTCTTCACCCAAATCAACTTGCACCACAGCAAAGGAGCCTCGGCTGTTCTTGTCAGGCGCCAAGCTGGAGTGCATACAGCCATTTCACTGATACAAGAACCTTGGCTGGTTCGAGGTTGTGTCAGAGGCTTGGCGGGATGCGGGAGATTATTTAAGGCCCCGTTAGAGCAGCGACCCAGAGCGTGTGTGGTGCTCAAGGGCGTTGAGGCCCGACTAATACCTGAATTCTGTTCCAGAGATACAGTAGCGGTCGAGATAGAAGTCATCGAAGAGCTTGGTTTCAGGAAGAAACTGATAGTGTGCTCGGCCTACTTCCCCCACGAGGATGGAGGTCCACTGCCACCCGAACCGGTGACTCGCCTGGTGGAATACTGCCAAAGAAATCAGCTTCCCCTGATCTTGGGATGTGATGCAAATGCGCATCACACGATCTGGGGAAGTACAGACACCAATGAAAGAGGTGGGAAACTGTTGGAATTTCTGGCGGCTACGGACCTAGAAATTCTCAACAAGGGAAACGAACCCACCTTCTGCACGACAGCGAGGAGGGAAGTGCTCGATCTCACCATTTGCTCTAGGCAAATGGTTCGGGAGGTGGCTGACTGGAGGGTCTCGAACGAGCCTTCTCTGTCGGACCACAGGCAAATCACCTTTAGGCTGGCTAAAGTCAGATCTGAAGAGTCTAGAGTGAGGGACCCAAAAAGAACCGATTGGGCTTCTTATCGAGAGGACCTATCAGTCAGTCTCAGGGATTTTCCCAAGAGGCATGGGACCGCACAAGAGATAGAGCTCTGCGTGGACTATCTGCAAAGGGCTCTGATAAACAGCTTTGAAAAGAACTGCCTGGAGAGGACAGTTAGAAACACCAGGGGCACCTCTTGGTGGAGTCCAAGGCTGCGGGATCTCAGGGGCGCGGCCCGCCGTGCATGGAATAAAGCCAGGAACACGGGCCGCCAGTCTGACTGGGACCTTCACAGAAGGGCTCAGAAGGACTACAGGGATTCTGTGGTGAGGGCGAAAAGAGAAAGCTGGGAGAGATTCTGCGAGTCAGTGGAGGGCATGCCCGAAACCGCTAGGCTGTGCAGAGTTCTGGCCAGAAACCCAGACGCAGTCCTGGAAACCATCTGTCTCGCTGACGGGACGATGGTGACTGGGGAACGGTGTCTGACACACCTGCTAGAAACAAGCTTTCCGGGCTTCCGAAAGGAGTCGGAGGACTATGCATGGCATGGGACTCCGGCACCACGGAGAGCACGAGGAAGTGATTGGGCGCTTGCAGCTGAAATTGTCAGACCTGATAGGGTCAGATGGGCTGTAAAGGCCTTCAAACCCTTTAAGTCAGCGGGACCGGATGGGATCTTTCCGGCTCTTCTACAGGAGGGGCTGGAGCAGATTATTGGGCCCCTTACGCGGATATTAAGGGCTTGTCTGGCGCTGAGCTACACGCCCAGCGCTTGGAAACTGGCAAAGGTGGTGTTTATCCCGAAAGCGGGTAGGACCTCTGCCAAAGACTTCAGACCGATCAGCCTGACGTCTTTTCTTCTTAAGACGTTAGAAAGGCTGGTCGATGTTTATGTGCGGGACGTTGTTCTTTTGCGGCATCCGCTGCACACGAACCAGCATGCGTATCGCACAGGTTATTCTACCGAGACCGCCCTCCACTCTGTCGTGTCGTTCATCGAAGGGCAGTTGGAGGAGGGCTTCGTAGTAGGCACCTTCTTAGACATAGAAGGTGCATTCAACAATACTCCGCACACAGTAGTGTGCGAGGAGGCCGCGCGGAGGGGCGTCCCGGAGACGATCGTTGAGTGGATCAGAGGCATGCTTGGACGGCGAGTAACGACCTCATCAGGATCGGTGAGAGTCAGTGGATGGGTGGAGAGAGGCTGCCCACAAGGAGGTGTTCTCTCTCCGCTCTTGTGGTGTCTGGTAGCTGATCGGCTACTCAGCACATTAAATAATAGAGGCTTCTTTACGCAGGGATATGCCGATGATCTGGCTATCCTTGTGCGAGGACCCTTCTTAGAGACGCTTCTGGAGTTAACACAGGCAGCTCTAGAGGTGGTAGAGGAGTGGTGTCGCGAGACCGGTCTATCGGTGAATCCACTGAAGACGGGGCTCGTGGTATTCACACGCAAATATGAAGTAAACCCTGTGGAAGGGCCCGTTTTGGGAGGAACAAGACTTGTTCCGGCCGAGTCAGTGAAATATTTAGGGGTTACCCTGGATAAGAAGCTGACATGGAAGGAACATCTTGAGAATCGCTGTAAGAGTATTTGCTCTTACTTCTGGACGTGTAGGCGGACATTTGGCCAGATATGGGGTCTGAAACCAAGGATGGTCTATTGTATCTACACAGCGATTCTCCGGCCCAGGCTTCTGTATGCATCGGTAGTATGGTGGCCTAGGACGGAGATGAAAACTGCCAGAATGGCTCTGGAGCACGTCAGGGCTCTGATTTTGAGAGGGGCCCTAGGGGCGATGCGAACCACGCCGGCGCCGGTGGCAGCGATGGGAGTGCTACTAGGCATTGAGCCACTGCACCAGGTGGTGGTGGCTGCGGCTGCGGCCGCGGCCTATCGCCTGAGATGCGAACTGAAATGGAGGGCTGGTGCCAGGCACACAAGAATTCCTGGAACGATTCTGGCTAGCCCCGTTTTTGCAATGGGGCAGGACAGAATTCCGGCAACCCGCGTCTTTAAGTGGAGATACAGAGTGTGTTTCCCCGAGCGCGAGGAGTGGAAAGACCCTAAAGGGCTGAATGCCTGGAATGGGGACATCTGGTTTACGGATGGCTCCAGATCAGGCGTTGGCTCTGGCGCAGGACTCTATTGTCCCCGAGATAATACTAAAGAAATTGTTCCACTCGGCGAATTTGCTACGGTATTCCAAGCGGAGACTGTGGCCATTATGAGATGTGCCCAAACCTTATTGGAGAGGAAGCAGGAGGGAGGGCGTATCAGAATCTGTTCGGATAGCCAGGCGGCGCGGCGCTTAGGGCCCTCTGTGCTCCGAACTTTACTTCACGGCTGGTCTGGGACTGCAGATGCACCCTGGAGAAGCTGGCGAAGAACAATGAGGTTACCTTAATATGGGTCCCCGGTCATTCAGGGATCAAAGGTAACGAAACTGCCGACCAACTCGCTAGGGCAGGATCGGAGACAAGACTGCTGGGGCCGGAGCCGGCCGTCGGGGTTCCCTACAGTTTAGGTAGGGAGGAGATCCGGAGCTGGCTGCGGAACCAGCATCTTGATTACTGGAGAAAGGAAACCAGGGTCAAATGCAGACAAGCCAGGGCTCTCCTGGGGGACTCCCTCAGGGAGGGACTGGCAAGAAGCATTAGATCGCTGAGCAGGAAGGACGCCAACTGGCAGTACAGCTACTGACAGGTCATGGCGTCCTGAACTACCACATGTATAAGTTGGGATGTTGCAATACACCCGACTGTAGACTTTGTGGGGAAGAGGAGGAAACAAGCCTCCATATTCTTGGTCAATGCCCAGCATATGCCAGGCGACGACTTTTTTCGCTCGGCTCAGCTTTTCTGGAGCCGGAGCAGATAAGACAGCTGCCGGTGGGGGACTTGCTTCGCTTTTGGAGGAAAACAGGTCTCCCTTAACTGTGGGGCTGTTATTTCAGTGGGGAGGCACAATGGATTCGGTCTGCGTGCCGCTGGTAGGTCTTCGATTGAGGACCACCCCCCCCCAGTTTTATTATTATTATTATTATTATTATTATTTACAGATAATTTAGGCGAATTGCTTCTCGATCAAGAGATAAATATTGGGAGATTAGCGGAGGGACGTAGCGTAAAGAGAGTACGCGTCCGACATAATGTAACGCGTGACAAGCGTATTGCGAAGGCACAAGCCTCTTTGAGCTCAAGAAGGTAATTAATATCTGCTTTAAAGACAATTTTACGATAGAGATGTATATATATTACGAGTATGCATAATTTTTAGTATTTGTTTGCAATATTTGACCTTTGTTTTAAAAAAAATATAAATTACAATTTAATCATTTAAAAAGCTGCCGTTATTTGCAATAATTTTCTTCTAACTTTCGGGAAGTTGGATTTCGATGCGATAGAAGTGTCTCGGTTTGAAAGCAATAAAGTCATTGATGAATTTTTGGATGTCAAGATATATCTTGAGAGTATTGTCCAGCCAACGAATGCTGCATCGACTTGTACAGATGGTAATCGGAAGGGACCAAGTCTGGTGAATAAGCCACGTGAGATAGGACGTCCCAGCCCAAGTTTAAAATGGTCCACTGAGTCGGAGCAAGCAACGTGTGGCCGAGCGTTGTCATGAACCAGACTTGGCCCCTTTCGATTACCACCTGTTCAGGTGGATGTAACATTCGTTGGCTGGACAACACTTCCAAGATACGTCCGACATCCAAAAATTCATTGATGACTTTATCGCCTTCAAACCGAGAAACTTCTATCGCGACAGAATCCGCCAGTTTCCTAAAAGAAGGAAGAAGAAGTATAAAGTCATTCCAAATAACGACAATTATTTCAATGATTAAATTCTAATTCATATTTTATAAAACAAAGCCCAAATTGCCAAAAGACTTAAAAAATCATGCATGCTCGTAATATATGTGTGTGTGTGTGCGTGTGTGTGTGTGCGTGTGCGTGTGCGTGTGCGTGTGCGTGTGCGTGTGCGTATGCGTATGCGTGTGTGTGTGTGTGTGTGTGTGTGTGTGTGTGTGTGTGTGTGTGTGTGTGTGTGTGTGTGTGTGTGTGTGTGTGTGTGTGTGTGTGTGTGTGTGTGTGTATAAATATATATTTTTAAAATTGTGCTTTATGTTTTTTTTAGTACGTGTAATAATATATTACATTACCGTAACTTTTTTATATGTATATATTTTTTATTACTGCAGGCTTTCGCTGAGAGAATTTCTGCAAACACTTAGCAACGTATCGCAAATGCCCGAGGAGAGCTTTGGTTTGTCTTAAAATTTATGCTATATACCTAATATATATGCTTCGCAACATATATTTTGTAGAAAAGGAAAAAGAAATATATTTTTATTGCAGATTTGCAAGCCGATACTCTAGATAGTCTAGACGACACCCTAGGATATCAAAAAACAATAGATAGCAATCTGTTAAACGCGCATACAGGTATTGCATATAATATTTTAAAATTACCATTTTATCTATCAATCTTCCTTCTAAAGTGCAGTTTACACTTTCGTTCTATTTCTAACATATTATAAAGGCAATTATATTCCATCGTTGTTTTCGGATTATTTTATACAATATGTGAATGGTGTACCTACAGGAAGTTGGTATAGAAAGTATTTTAAGAGTTTGTTATATTTACATACACTTTTATGAAAGGAAAAAGAACAAACTTTTTTATATTTATATTTGTATGTGAAAGAAGGAAAGGAACTTTTTTTTACTTCCTTTACTTTTTATTCATATTTTAGTTTTATAAATATTTATATAATAAATGGTTAGTTTTATAAATTTCTGCAAATACTTATATTATTCGTTATTTATAGTGCAGGAACCTGTCGCTATGTCACGTGCCGTTATTGAAGATCAAGGAGCAGTAATAGACCCGATAATTACCAACATTGCATCGAATAGATATGATGGATTATCACGAGGTACGTTTAAAAGATTTTTTACGTCGCTATTTGGTTGTAGATAAATAATTCTCACAAAGTCTATCCAAGTCAATGTCTTGATTTGATTTTAACCAAAATTTGAGATGTTTAAAAAAGGAATTTTCGGTAAATTCTCTAAATATAGTCGGAAATTATTACTTTTCAATTATATAAATTAAGTATGTTTAATATCAGGTACATTACTGAGATAATTTTTGATTAATATTTTATTGAGAGTGCCTAAAAGTTTTTCAATGTCATTAATTAATCACTTAGAAAATAATCACATAGGAAATGACATAGGTACGCACATTCGCATACTTGTTAATAGTATTATGTAAAACTGAGATTTTATATACAAAACTTATATATTATGATAAAGATCTTTTATCTGTACTAAGAACGAAATCTCAATGATTCAAATGCGCAATCAACTGTGTCGATAATAATTTTATTAGAAAAAAATAGTCTTACAGTAAATTCTATAATGTTATTTTTGACACTTAAGTGTTGGTCTACAACCTTGTTTTAAAGGGTATTTAAGCTCTAAGCCATAAGAAATTGACCAATCACAATCGAGTATTCTCCTCGCATTCCATTGTGATTGGTCAATTTCTTACGGCTTAGAGCTTAAATATTCTTTAAAGCAAGGTTGTAGACCAACACTAATCTGTCTGTCTATACGATTAATTATTGATTTTATAGAATGATACATATATATATTTTTAAAATCCTAATTAAATATGTTCCATATCGCGTATATCGATTCAGGGCCAATTCCTTTTAGTGACACAAGTCGACACAAACATCGTTCTATCCTTCTTGGCATTCAATGAATAACAAAGACAGAACGACACTTGTGTCGACTTGTGTCACTAAAAGGAATTGGCCTAATATAGTATGATTTATATACAAGAGCATATAAAATTTGTAATATTAAAAAAATATTTTTGCAAAGCCCTGCATGTGCGTATAATCTAATTTAATTTAATTTATTTCTTATTGAGTGTTCTTTCTTTCTTATTAATGTATATATCATCTAATGTCTCAGTTTTTATTAATCTTTCTATTCAATTTCGGCAGGACCGATTATCGACGAATCGGAGCCGGATTCAGAACCACTATTGATGGACAATATAAGAACGAACGAGGACTTACCTCAACGTAGTCGCGGGAGACCACGTCTTCGCAGACGCGGTTGCAATCTGCAGAGAGGTAGGATAATTTGTATCTTTATATATAGTATAAACACAGCCACACACAGACAAAATTATTAGGCCCCCTTTTTCTTCTGAATATCTTGGGATTGAATAAGAGTAAACTTTTTATTGTTTTCATCTTTATTGATCTCATGAATAGTTGAAACAATTAAGGTACAGTTTATTACCTTTTTTATGGAAACAGCAATATTATTCAGAAAACTGTTCACCTTGTATTTCGACTTTGATTAATACAGACGCAATTATTTACATTTTACAAGCAATTGCTAGACTTTTTTTGTCTGTAGGCAGTGAACAGACAAAAAGTCTAGCAATTGTTTGTGAAATGGAAATAATTGCGTCTGTATTAATCAAAGTCAAAATACGAAGTAAACAGTTTTCTGAGTAATATTGCTGTTTCCCTAAAATGATAGGTAATAGACTTTATACCTCAACTGTTTGAACAATTCACGAGATCAATAAGAATGAAAACAACACGCAAACAGAAAACTCATTCGTTCCAAGATATTCAGAAGAAAAAAGAGTGTGCCTAATAATTTTGTATCTATGCCTGCATATATATTTTATAAATGTATGTATATATATAGATATCGTATGATATATATACAGGGTTTCTATAAAGTCTGTTGCCACCCCTATATTTCGGAATGGAACCCCCTATATTGTAGTATATCGTTTGAAAGGGATAAAAAAAGAAAATTTTTGGCGCAAACCAGAGATCGATACGCGTTGATCCGTTCGGGAGTTACTTAGGGTCAAAGTGCGAAAAAGCTAATTTTCAAAAATTTTCTTTTTTTATGCCTTTTTAAATGATATACTACAATATAGGGGGGTTCCATTTGAAATTTTTAAGATCCCCTGGGACTCTCCCTTGGGGGGACAACCTCTCCATCTTCCTTAAAAGAGTAGCCCCTCAAAATGATCGAACACGTATTTCGCGGTTTTTTATCATTTTGAGCCGTTTCCAAAATATAGGGGTGGCAACAGACTTTATAGAAACCCTGTATATCTATATTTTAAAACATATAAAAGAAGATCTTTTATTTTCTACTAATCTTTTCTATTTAATTAATATAGCAACGATTATTGCCGAATCAGAGTCGGATTCAGAACCATTACTGGAGAATATTATAACGAACGAGTTACCTTCACGTAGTCGCGGGAGACCTCGCAGACGCGGTCGCAATCTGCAGACATGTAAGATATAATTTGTATCTTATAGACTATAAATATGCAGGGTGTTCAGTTAGAAAATTTGAGGGAATATTCCTTGGCTTATTTTAGGAAGAGAGGGTCTTCTAAACATATGCCCTAAAATCTACGTTGTTTTCAAACGTGGCGTTATAGCTTCTTTCTTTTATGTCGATATCAAAGAAATCTGTCGCGAGTGAGTTGTCACTTTATTTTAAAAGCTTTGATGAAGAAGTCATGGGGTATAAAAAGCATTTTTAAGCGTGTATTAAAGCATTTTTAGTTTGCAATAAAAGATTTTTAACTGCTGTTCCTTTTTATGGCCGATTGGAACTTATTTTCTAAACGCTCATCGTCACACGCGCGCGCACACACACACACACACACACACACACACACACACACACACACACAGAGGTATTACTTACGACTATATGGGTTTTATATATTAATGTGTATTCATGTTGTTTTGATAGTTTCATCAGAATGTCTATACATACTTACAGATGACGAACTTGCCTTTACAAATAGAAGTAGAAGGAGTCGTGGCAGACCTCCTAACCGTCGCGGACGTCGCGGTAGATTCGCGAGATAACCACGGATTGATGAAACCGCAGGTAAAATATATGTTATTTCTCAATACTAATACATTTGTGTTATATTTATTCAGTGCAGAATTAATTGCTAATTTTTCGTAGAATAAAAGTTACAAAGATGTGACACCATGTGTAATAAATTGAAAGAAATGTTGAAACAGTTTGCCGTGATGATATTGATACATATATATTAATACATTTATATATTTTAGCAACCTGAATGTTATATGTACGTAATTTCTCTTTCGGGATTTTATCACATCATAGAGAATTTTAATTGAATGGTTTCTTTAAATATAAACGATAAATCTCTAAAAAATAATTTAAAAAATGTAACGCGAACTGATCATTACGGCTTATTAACTTATTAGCTAATATAAATTGTCTAAGCAATTAACAATATAGTCAGCATGAGGACATATTGATTTTACGAATATTAGGGGAAAGTCCGGTAGTATCGGTCAGCGAGCAGTATCGGTCACTTATTGTTAGATGTTGTAGCGTTTTTATAGGTATTATAGAAACGCTACAACATCTAAGTGACCGAGATACTGCTCGTTGACCGATACTCCCAGACTTTCCCTTATTTGATTAATAAAACAGCATAATTGATCGACTTTTAGTGGTAGAGATTGTTCTTTTTTTAAACGTAATATGACATCTGGAATAAAAGCATTCTTTTATTGCACATTATATTTTACAGATCTCGAAAATATTTTTCATACACCTACTGACGACGATATTGGCGCTATTAGCCTAAGCGATAGCGATAGCGAACAGACCGTTCGACCTTTTTCTCCTGTGACAGATACAATTGCATCAAGCTCGCGCACCAGTGGTACGTACCGCAAATTTTTAAACGCCACTGCTAAAACAATACATATTTATTTTATGTAGTCATTAATGTATTTGCATGATTGCCACATTGACTTATATAGATAGACCGGCCGCTGCCGTAAGAGGCATAGTGGCAACTTACCCGGAGCAGACATAGCCTTTCTAGGTGCTTTTTGGTAGATCCGTCTCTTTCTTCTGAGCGTCATCACAAAAAAAGACAAATCTATCAGAAAGCATCTAGAAAGGCTATGTCTACACCGTGTATGTTGCCACTATGCCTTTTATGGCAAGGGCCGGTCTATCTATATAAGTCTTCGGATTGCCAGGAACAATTGGAAGATCAGAAATGTATTTGCGCCATAACAACTTAAATGTGAAATGTATGCGTAAACATACGCGCGCGCGCGTGTGTGTGTGTGTGTGTGTGTGTGTGTGTGTGTGTGTGTGTGTGTGTGTGTGTGTGTGTGTGTGTGTGTGTGTGTGTGTGTGTGTGTGTGTGTGAGACAGAGAGAGAGAGAGAGAGAGAGAGAGAGAGAGAGAGAGAGAGAGAGAGAGAGAGAGAGAGAGAGAGAAGAGAGAGAAAAGAGAGAGACTAATATACTAAAGCACGTTTAATTTGTCATAACAGATTTTAGCTACTATAGTTTCTTTTTATGACCGATCAAAACTTACTTCCTAAACGCGCATGCACGCACACACACATACATAGAAGTATTACTTACGATTATATATGGGTTTTATACATTAATGTGTATTCATGTTATTTTGATAGTTTCATCAGAAAGTCTACACACACTTACGGATGACGGACTTTCCTTTACAATTAGAAGTAGAAGGAGTCGTGGCAGGCCTAACCGTCGCGGACGACGCGGTAGATTCGCGAGGCTACCACGGATTGAAGAAACAACAGGTAAAACATGTGTTATTTCTCACTACTAATATTTGTGTTATATTTATTCATTGCAGAATTAAAACTGGTAATTAATTTGCCGTAATAATATTGATACATATATATTAATACATTTATATATTTTCCCAACTTGAATGTTATACATGTAATGTACGTACGTTATTTTTTTCGGGATTTTATCACATCATAGAGAATTTTAATTAAATTAATTTTAAAAATATAAACGATTAATCTAAGTAATAATAAAAATGTAACGCAAACGGATCATTGCGGCATATTAACTTATCGGCTAATGTATGAATTGTCTAAACTCTAAGCAATTAACAAAATATAGCCTGCATAAGGATATAATTGATTTTATGAATATTATTTGATTAATATATGACAGTATTAATCGACTTTTAGTGGTGGCAATTGTTTTGTCTGTTTTTAATGTAACATGACATCTGGAATAAAACAATGGGCGCGCAGAACAAACCCGCAGTAGCAATTGAATGTGATTGGTTCTTACTTTAAAACCAACAATCGATATAGAATGTTGGTAGGTTGACAACTCAGCAGTTGTTTTGCCAAACGCGCGATCATTCTTTTATTATAGATTATATTTATTAATGCGGATATTATGTTGATAAGTATTGTCATTATTCCAGGGCATACAAGCACTGAACAAGAAAATGAACAAGAAGAAACGGAAGTGGTTTATACGAGTGAATCCGACCAGGATGAGACGTATAATAAAGGTTGGTATATACATTCTATACGTATTTCTATTAATATATATATATATATATATATGTATATATATATATATATATTATTATTGATTAAACTTTATCTGTATACTTTACAGATTTTGAAAATATTTTTCGTACACCAGAAGACGATTTTGGCGCTATGGCTTAAGCGATAGCGAACAAACCGATCTACCTTTTCATCCTGTTGCTGTTCTGACAGATACAAATGCATCAAGGTCGCGCAGTGTTATGTGCTGCACATGCTTAAACGCCACTGCAGAATATATATTTATTCCATGTGGACATTTATGTATTTGCAATAATTGCCAAGAACAATTGGAAGATGAGAAATTTCCACTATGTCGAGAGAAATACACAAATTGTATTCGCGCCATAACGACTTAAATGTATACGTCACCATACGTGAGAGAGAGAGAGAGAGAGAGAGAGAGAGAGAGAGAGAGAGAGAGAGAGAGAGAGAGAGAGAGAGAGAGAGAGAGAGAGAGAGAGAGAGAGAGAGAGCGAGAGAGCGAGAGAGCGAGAGAGCGAGAGAGCGAGAGAGCGAGAGAGCGAGAGAGCGAGAGAGCGAGAGAGCGAGAGAGCGAGAGAGCGAGAGAGCGAGAGAGCGAGAGAGCGAGAGAGCGAGAGAGCGAGAGAGCGAGAGAGCGAGAGAGCGATAGAGAGCGAGAGAGCGAGAGAGCGAGAGAGCGAGAGAGCGAGAGAGCGAGAGAGCGAGAGAGCGAGAGAGCGAGAGAGCGAGAGAGCGAGAGAGCGAGAGAGCGAGAGAGCGAGAGAGCGAGAGAGCGAGAGAGAGAGAGAGAGAGAGAGAGAGAGAGAGAGAGAGAGAGAGAGAGAGAGAGAGAGAGAGAGAGAGAGAGAGAGAGAGAGAGAGAGAGAGAGAGAGAGAGAGAGAGAGAGAGAGAGAGAGAGAGAGAGAGAGAGAGTACATTTTATGCACAGTTCTTACCCATTAAACGTACGCGTCTGCTAAGTATTAAGAAAACCGTATTTTAAGAGCTACGTTTAAATATCCTTTTACGCGTGAAAACGACTGCAGGTTGTCGATCGCTTGTTATTAAATGATTGCGTCAACATAATACAAATCAAACGTCTAACAGTCACTATAATGTGTGAGACAATTGTACATGGTCACGTATTTATTTACGATTATGATTTTTTTTGTTAAGAGAGACATAATAATGCATAAATAATTCTTCGATTTCAAAATCACGCGTCTGTAATATTTTTTACCGTACGCATACTCAAAGGAATTATTCGAGTGTTTTCAGATTTTTTTTCTTTTCGCGCAATTGTAAATACGAAATCAAAATTGAAAGCAGCCGATACAGAAGCGTATTTCGCGATCAAAGAATTATGTTAAAATCGAAGTTTTCGTCCGATCTTTATCGTTATTCAGCGAATAAGCGGATCGCATATATGTATAGGAACGGAGGATGCATGCTCGTTTATAACACATATACGTCTTACATGGCAGATTATCACGGACTAGTTTTGCAGAAACTCGAATCTTGTCTGTCTCTAACTGTATCTTTTTCTCTCTTTTGCTCCTTCTCTTTCTCTCTCTCCTTTTCTCTCTCTCTCTCTCTCTCTCTCTCTCTCTCTCTCTCTCTCTCTCTCTCTCTCTCTCTCTCTCTCTCTCTCTCTCTCTCTCTCTCTCTCTCTCTCTCTCTCTCTCTCTCTCTCTCTCTCTCTTTCTTTTCCTACAGGATTAAATATAACTTCAAGAGCGGCATGTGGTATATCATCGTTTATAGCATACTTTCAAAGACGTTATTGCATTATTTAGTCGCTAAAGGAGTTTCATTGATTTCTAGATACACTTGTAATTTACACATTTCGCGCTCACCAAAAACTGTCGACCGATTTATTACCGAGATTATAATAGAAATATTATCGTGCTCGTTATAACAGTGTATACGTATGCAAGCGATGATATTATAATCAATAGAGACGATGATTTTATTTTGTATTTGTTATCTAAGCAATATTTTTAATTGCGCAACTCAACGAGCGACAATGATATTTCAGAATACCCCCCGATCGGACACAGTCGCAGTTTTTACTGCGCGCGGAAGATTGCCATTCTTTCCATTTTAAGTGCATTTTCGATTGTTCCGCCAGTTAATTAGGAATCAATTGTACGTAGCTGTTTAAACGTTTCGCCACTTACGTGCTAGCATCGACAAAATATACAAAATATACAGAAAATGCACGAAATTAGCATCTCCGTCAACTGCAACTCAGATCAGGATTTATTGCAATAGGTAACAATTATTGTAATTATGTGGCCTGTGACGGCGTTTAATTCGAAGTTGGCTTTGACCTTATTTCTTTTGCGTGTCGTAATCGTTCATCGGCGATGACTATAATTTTCAGTGTTGATAATGTGAACTCTAACAGTTATTATTATTTTTATTTATATTACTTGTAAGTTTGAATGTAATGCCCTGAGAAAGACCAAGTAGGTCGAAACGTTGGCTCGATAATTACAATTCAAAATGTATATATAGCTTTTTATTAATACCCTAATTAATTAATATTGCTCGGAATATCGGCCGTAACATTACTTAGCTTTTGCTTTCGACGAGCGATAACACGTCCTATTTTTTTATATTAAAATTAAAGTAGGTAAATTAAGGATTAATCGGATACGAAATCTATTTTGTAATATTTTATGAATTCCTAGATTCTTCTAATTTGAACATTAAGTTTATAATGCGATTTTTATCCATTTTTGCTTTTTACAAAATGTCTTTCCTAACATTGAAATATCTTCTTATATAAGAAGAAAATATTTTTATATGTAAGTGATGGTATCTCGTGTTTATGGTAATTGGAATTATTTTCTGCGAAAGAGAAGCCATTTTTTATGTGCTATAAATTGTGAAGAAGTATATAAAGTCTGCGATATTATCACGTAGCTGTTAACCATTATTTTCACAAATATTATATTATTTTTATTATCTTTTTTATACAAAAAATTAAGGATTAAACGGATAGAAAGATATTCGTAACATGATATGTATGTTGTCGAGATGTTTCGAGTTTCGAGATGTTCCTTGTCTTAATATTTGGTGGTTCTGAAAAAAACCGATTGTTTTGCTTGGCCCTGGAGCGAATTTTAATAATCCGTCCAGTAATCATTTCTTTCGATAATATGATATATCGTGCACTAATATATAGCGTTTTCGATTTTCGATTTGTTGACTCGACCCGACTCGGGTCAGATTAAAAGATCGGAGAAATGATAATGAAGACGGATTATTAATAGCCATAATGCTCGAAGTTATTTGTATCTATAATAACTGTAAAGTTGAAATTTATGTCTTTTATGCAGATACATCTCTGAAATAATTACATATAGATCTATATAAATGTATTGACAATGAGATGCATCTATACAATAGATATAAATTATAACTCCACAGTTATTATAAATACAAATAACAAATTTTTGATGTTTTAAAGAAAAATAAATATTGAAACATATATTTTTTATTGCACAAATGTTTTTTTATTGATGCACACATTCTTCAAGCTTTTTTTTGCAGGTTTGAACTGAAGATATTATTTATATTAATTTAAGGATTTATTTTCTCCTTTGTATAACAAATAAAAGAGTAGTATACTTAATCGAACATAAAATTAAATAAAAAATATCATATAATCATCAAAATCATATTAAAAAGAATCAAATTTTATGGGTGGAAAATTCAGATAAGCAAATCAGTATAATAACTGTATGGAAAGATATAAAATAAAAATACACAATTTTACAAAATGCGATTAGAGCTCTTGAAAACATTTCAATCAAACGCACAGATTCTGTAGAAATTTCCACCCATTGTATGTAGCGGCCGCTCTCGGCGGTTGTACAGTGGATAATGATAGAGGCGCGCGAAAATTAGTAATCAAAAGTAATCTTGTAGAAAGACACATTCAAAAATAAGAAATCAATTTTCGAATTATCGCACGTGCGATATTGACGGGCAGCAATGAAAAGCGCGCGCGCGCTCCGCGAAAGTTTTAAACAGAAATCTGTAAAAAAAGATACAAAAGAAAGAGATAACGAGTTAAGAAGCATGAGTGAAGGGTGTATTGCGTTATCGTTCGGTCGAGAGAAAGAGAGAGAGAATAGGGAGAGTGTCGCTTCCGTCGCGGGATATATATTTTTTCTTAGTTCTCGTCGACCTCAGCTTCCTGCTCCTCGTCGAATTCTGCGTCCTCGTCCGTGGTAGCCTCCTGGTACTGCTGGTACTCGGACACCAAGTCATTCATGTTCGATTCGGCCTCAGTGAATTCCATCTCGTCCATGCCCTCGCCAGTGTACCAGTGAAGGAAAGCCTTTCTCCTGAACATGGCAGTGAACTGTTCTGAGATGCGCTTGAACAGTTCCTGGATGGCGGTGGAGTTGCCAATGAACGTGGCGGACATCTTGAGACCGCGCGGCGGAATATCGCACACGGCGGTCTTGACGTTGTTCGTTATCCACTCGACGAAGTACGAGCTGTTCTTGTTCTGAATGTTGAGCATTTGCTCGTCGACCTCCTTCATCGACATCCTACCGCGGAAGATGGCGGCGACTGTAAAGTACCTGCCGTGCCTAGGTTCGCACGCTGCCATCATGTTCTTATTTCCACCCATTGTGTGTACTCCTCGAGTCTTTGTTGCTTAAGGTTTCGGACAATCTACGTCTTTCTCAGCTGCATTCTTATCGCGATTTTCTCGCTGGCTTCGTTGCTTAGCAAAACGTAGCCATTCCGCCGTAATTTCATCAAATGCGGATTCTGTTAGACTCGCATGACATGAAATCATCTCTCCTGAAAAGAAACGACAAGAATATTCAAAATTAATAAAATTATTACCGTAATTAACAATTAATATGGTAAGCAGTATATATTTTAATTACATACTTCTCATAATCTTAATAAAATATAAATCCGAAACTCGAAAATTGTTTCGAATTCCTTTCCAAGAACAGTTCATTGCACACTCATTCGAAAACAATTTTTTTAATGCTCGATGAATACTATCTCGCGCGTTAGTACCACCTGTTTTTTTAAAAAGTCTGTCTGTAACACAAAAATAACATTTGCATATATTTAAAGTGCTAATAGTAATTATAAATAATTAATTATGCTACAAAGGCTGATATAAACATACATATATAATACATTATATACATATATATATATATATATATGTTTAAAAATACTTGAAGATGTTTAATTAAAATAATTTCTATTTTAAAATAGGTTTACAATTTCAAATTTTACAAAAATATATGTAACTTACAAACTGTACTACTGGTCCCTCCGTTCTTCTTAATAATGTATCAAAATCTTTTATTTCATCTATTGTTGATAACGGTAACAATGGTGCAATAAGTCTATCATCGTAACCTGCAGAATGTGTTATAGGATGTTTTAGAGTTTCTTCCATTCGAGTAAAACGTTCCTGAAGATCTCTCAAGATAAGATTATTTTTACTTTGCGTACGCTGCATTCGTCTCAACATCTCTGCAACACGATTATAATGCCATGTACATTAAAATAACATATAATAGATGAAAAGGCTCTCTTGAATAAATTAGAAACATAAATAAATGTGGCAGTAGAAGCTAGGAGCGGTAATTAGAGTGCGCTCTATAATTTATTATAATTTCGACAAAACAATAAAAAAACAAGTACGTTTTGACCCTTTCTTTGGGTCATCCTCAACGCATAACAATATAGTGAGTTATATAAATATCTTATGTAAGTCGGAATTAAACACAATCAATCGGTTAAAACATTTTGTAGATATAGTCGATAGATTTTTTCGTCTCTTATAAATAAAAGTAAAGGCAGATGTATATTACATACGGTACAATGAGTTAAAAATCCGATAATGTCTCAGGAAACACCGGATCCCAAAAACCTTTAAAAAAATTATATTTATTATACATATATAACATAAAAAAGTGATAATAAAATAAAATATTATAACACATATGAAGGTATAATATACCTTCTGGTGTATTTGGTCGCTCATATTTGTATCGATGTTGCGAGCACTGATTCTTTCGTTTTTGTAAATCTTCTTTTGACAGTGACAACATCTTATAATACTAAAAATCAAATATTATGAATTACTTTATGAGAAACATATTTATACTTATTTATTTATATTTATATATATATTTCTTATATATATTTTTTTTTATTTATTTACATGTTACATTACTATACTTTTAAATTGCATTACTTCTCTGCATTCCCAGCAATCCCAACCGGTTAACTTTGCTCTCTCAGCTTTACATCGCATGTTACGCTGCTCTGAAATGTCCTTTCCTTTTTCCTTCCTTTTTCTGTCAATAATGTTTTCATTATATATATATATATAAATGCAACTTCCATTACGACAATTGTTGAGCGATATTTACACATTAAACTTATCCAATAACATCTTTTGTTCAGGTGGCTTGTTTTCTGTGTTATCCAAATTGACTGGATAAAATGCAAGTCTAGATTTCACTCTCTTCTTTGGTGTAAACAACATAGATGGACTTATTGATCGATTATTTTCGTCGGTATTTTTGTGCAAAGATTCATATTTTGCGACGGATGAAGCAGTTTCCGCATCGGTTAAAATTAATAAGTCTATTAATCACATATAGATATGTAATAATTAATCAATGAATTAAAATATCTTTACACATAAATAAAATACTACCGAATTTTTCTTGTATTCCAAAGGGTTGATTGTGTATTTCGACTTATGTAAGATATATATAATTCACTATTGTTATGCATTAAGACTCCTGGGTACTCGCCGCGGTATGTGAGATCGTGACGTCAGAAGCGAAAAATGAGTGGAAAATGACACAGGCGCTGGCAGACGCATAAGCCTGCATGGTTAGACTTCGTATTACATTCATTTTACGGCTGTTTATCAACTGTCAAGGGAAAGGGATAGTTTTCGAAGTATTTTTCAAGTGTGCTGAAATGATCTGGTGTTTCTTTCATCCATATACTTTTGTATTGGAAAATGGCACGCAATAATTCTCAGCGTGTCATTTCTCGCCTTTGACTTGTCACGATCTAACATGACCGCGGCGAGAGTCCAGGAGCTTTAATATCTATTACTTTTTTCAATATTTATTAACAGCTCATATCTACCTGTTGATGTTGTTGGACTATCTGGGGAGTTACGATTATACGATTTCTTGCTGGACTGTACACCACGTAAATTATTTTCTTTATCAGAACCTGAAAAGTTACTTCTATTAAAATAAAAACTACACAATTAAGGCTCTTGGATAGTCGTCGCTTCTATCCTTGATGACGTCCAAAGCGAGAAATGAGTGGAAATGACAAGCTAAGAATTCTTGCATTGAATTTCTAAACAAAAAGATATTTGCTTAAAATAACACTACAGATCACTTCAGCACATTTCAAAAATACTCCGAAAACTATCCAATTCCCTTGGCAGTTAATAAACAGCCGTAAAATGAATGTAATACGAAACCTAACCATGCAGGCTTATACGCCTGCGCAAAAGACAGCATGGTTCGACTTCGTATTACATTCATTTTACGGCGCTGTTTATTAACTGTCAAGGGAAATGGATAAACCTCGGCCTCGGAGTATTTTTGAAGTGTGCTGAAGTGATCTAAAGCTAGTGTTATTTTATGCAAATATATCTTTTATTTGGATCTTATCTTTTTATTTTGAAATTTAATGCAAGAATTCTCAGCGTGTCATTTTTACTCATTTCTCGCTTCTGACGTCATCAAACAAGGATAGAAGCGACGACTATCCAGGAGCCTTAACAATATTATATTTTATAATAAGACATTATGTTTCAAATGATTTCTATTTACCTTTATTATTATAACGTGACATGTCAAAAGATCCAGAAGTGTTTGAGCACGATTGTCCCGCAGAAAGGACAGAAGAATTTGACTGTCTCTGTCTCTGTCTCTCTTCATTATACATACTTTTACCATAATTGTTTTGAGTTTGCTGATTATTGTTCTCTTCTTCATCACTCTCGAAATAATTCACATGTAATCTTTTTCCTCGGCTCAATTGTTCTTCGTCTGTGTCGTAATTGGCATCAGCTGCACTTTTTTGGGCGGATTTATAAGACGCTTAAATAAAGGAAATTAATTTAAAATAGTATTTTCTCCAGTTCTTTAAGGCTCTTATGTCACAATTCCAATATGTCCGCGGCGAGTAATGAAATGTAACAATTGTTAAAAATGTGATTTCTTATCTAAACGACAAAATTTAATTATATTTATTATTGTTGTGCTAAATTATCATTGTTTCAATTGAATTATATTTACCTTTCTTATTATTAGGCGACATGTCAAAAGATTTACGAACAGATCCCAAAGTGTCTGGGCACGATGGTAGCGGAGGAAAAATACATGATTTTGACTGTTTCTCTGTATAATTAAAAATAATTTCATTACACACAATTTTTATATTAATGTTTAATACAAAACATGTTAAAATACTGTTATCATAAATACTGTTCATTATACATACTTTTACAATAAGCTTTTCGAATATGCTGATTTATATCGTCCTCTTCATCACTCTCGTAAGGATTATGTGGCACATGTGACCTTTTTCCTCGCCCTAATCGTTCGTGGTCTGTTGTTTCGTAGTTGGAATCAGCTGCACTTTTTCGGGCTGTTTCGTAAGACGCTATAATAAAGAAAATAAATTTGGAATAGTAATTTCTCTCTACAGTTTCTTAAGTCAGAATTCTTAAGGCTCCTGCCTACTCGCTGCTTGTATCCTTATTTGATGTCGTCAGAACCGAGAAATCGTATGCCAAAAATTCTTGTGGTATATGTTAAAATAAGAAAATATCCATAAAACGCAATTGTAATTGATTCAGCATATTTGTACAATATACCGAACACTTTCCTTTGGCTTTAATTATTAAAAAGCCGTACAGACAACGTGACATGCAATCTACCTTTTTAACTCGTCTTCTTTCATTTTTCAGCTATATTTATTGATTATTTCAACAAAAGGAAAGTGCTTCATATATTTTACAAATATACTGAATTAATTACAATTTCGTTTTATGGATATACTTTTTTATTATTTCAACGTATACCGTAAGAATTTTTGGGATGCAATTTCTCGCTTCTGACGTCAAACAAGAATATCAAACAATTATAATATAATAGTGTCTCGCGCCAAGTACACGCGAAGCGAGACCGTACCGTGACTCTTTTACGCGACGCGACGATTTCCGAGTACTCGAGATGTTGAAATCTCAATAACGAGTGAACAGATCAATAATACGTACAGCAATATTTGATGAATTCCACTTCGAATCGATTCCATGTATTATGGTTAGGACTTGCACAACTCGCTATTGCTAATGCACTGTTTGTTGTTCGAGGTGGCCACCAACATTGTTGATATTTATTATCATCATCATCACTTATGATGAGCCAGGCTGTTGGAATTTCTGAATACGACGAATCGGATAGAAATTTAACTACCGCGTATTTATTTCTGTTCATGAGATTTATTTTCTGTAAAAACGTAAAAAACAGAAATATGTATTATATAAATGTAAGACTTGCTTGACGAAGAAATTTTGCGTATAATATTAACCTCCTTAATAATTGCACTCTCTTGCACACAGGACGTTGAAACTTCTTTTTAAGACTGGAAGAAACGACTGGAAACGACCGCTTATCAAGAGACACGGCAGTGTCTCGCGCCAAGTATACGCGGAGCGAGACCGACCGTGACTCTTTTACGCGACGCGACGGGTTGCGAGTATACGAGATGTTGAGATCTCGATAACGAGTGAACGGATCAAGTTCTAAGTAGGCTTGATCGATAGCTTGGGGTCGAATTAGGGGGGGGTTTCTGTTATAATATTCCGCTACGTGCCCTACGAGCGGAGATATTGCGACGCAAAGTCCAAATGTTGAAAATTTTATTTTAAGATACTTTCTTCTACGTCGACCGCTCTCATCTCAATATAACATATATATAACAGAAAAATGTCACTTTCACTTTTTCGACACTGGCGGCTAACGGCGTTAGTATCGCAGCGCAGTGCAGTGCAGTGCAGACAGTGCGTTTAGCGCGCTGTCAGTCAGTTCATCAATTATATCGCAGCGCAGTGCAGTACAGTGCAGACAGTGCGTTTAGCGCGCTGTCAGTCAGTTCATCAGTTAACCTATCTCGTCGAGAGACACGGTAGTGAGTTGCGTGATGGCCGCCGTAGCGTACACACGCGTTTTAACCTAGCTAGTGACCGCGAAAGTAATTGTTAGTTTTCGAGGGTCAATTAGAGGGTATTTCGAGAGTAGTTTAGTAGACTTAACGAGAGACTATTCAATAAGTCAATTATAGGAAAAACACAGGGAATAAAAACAGTACCCCCTCTTGGAGGGGGGAACATAGTCAAAAGACCGGTTATGAGAAAATCAACGAAAGCGAATGCGGATGAAAGGAAGGATACAGCAAGGAAGATAATGATAAAGGAAATGACGGATATCGAGATGGAAGAAAATAAGACCGGCAAAAAGAGAGCAGCAGATAACGAAGAAATGAATAATGAAGAGAACTACACTGAGGGATACTCAGAGAAAGACGGAGAATGGATAACAGTGGAGGGAAAGAAGATGGCGAAGGAAAAGCGCGCCAAAATCCAAGAGGAAATTATAGCAATGAAGGTTGGTAACAACAAGGAAGATACAAACAACCAATCAGAAGCTGATGACGTCAATCTGGAAGAACTAATACACGAATCACGGGAGACCGACAAGGAAGATTCGAGGTACGACACGGCAAATGAAATAGAAATGGAAGTGGATGCCGAGAATACGCAACAAGTAAGGTCGGTAGTATTAAGCAAGACGAAAGTTGACAACGAAGCGAGAATGGCGGGAAGTAGTCAGGGAGCTATAAAGAAGCCAAGGGAAGAGTTTATGAATCGTAAAGGCATATTAGAAAGAATAAGTGAGTTAGATGCGACAGATATAGTGGACCAAAAACAGGTTAGGTTCACAGAAGGATCTAACGTAATATATAAAATTGTTCTTAAGTTAAAAAGGGAAAAAACAGAGATAAAGAGAGGTAAGAATTTTTTCAAAATATGGTCTGTACTAACCCGTGATAAGAAATATCCAGATGAAATAGTTATGCTATCACATACAGCAGCACTCTGTAAGTTTAAAAACTGTAATGATGCTAATATTTGTTTAGAGGCAATCAACAAGCTATCAGACACTATTGGAATTACAGCGGAAATTGACCAAAGAGGATCAAAGTACGTAGGAGTCATCACGGACTGGGGAGAAAGTATCCCAGAACTGTGGGAGGCAATAGACGACCACGATAACATCGAGAAGATTGGAAGGATGTATAGAAAAACATGGAATAAAGAAGATAAGCAAATAGTAGAAGAAGATACGGGAAATTTAATAATTACGTTTAAAGGAGACACAGTACGACATAGATTAGATCTTTTTGGAAGAAGGACACAGATAAAGGTCAGACCGTACATTGCAGCAGTGAAACAATGTTTTAAGTGTTTCAGATTTGGCCACATCAAATCAGCATGTAAGAGTGAGGAAAGATGTATTATATGCGGAGATATGGCCCATGGTAATTGCACTAAATCACCTAAGTGTAGAAACTGTGGAGGCAATCACAGATCTACATATAGAGCATGTAATGTATATGAAAAGAACAAAAGTATAAATGTCATAATGGGATATCAAAACGTATCCCGGAGAGAAGCGGAAAGAATATTAACAGGAAAAGAACAGGATAAGGACCAAGTATATGACAGATACGAAAAAACGATGGAATGGCCAAAACTACGTCCACCAAGAAAAGAAATGGAAGGGAAAGTATCTATGCCATCAACAATGGAAGATGCAGGTAGGAAGATAACAGTATATGAAGAAAACAGAGAAAGAAGACAACAAGGAAGAAAAGAGGAACATAAAAAAGAAACATGCAACACCAATAAGGAAGAAAATAGAAATAACAAATACTACAAACAGTTCAATAACAGATTGGGAGAGATCACTAAGGATAAAAGAGGAATTGCATATAATAATGAAAATAGAAGACAGGAAGATAGTTGGGATTGTGAATCATCGGAGGAAGAAATAGGAGTAGAAACAGCTGAGGAAGATAGACAAGATATTAGTGGGGAGATAGCGGCAGGATTCAACGGTGAACAAGAAATCATTATGAAACTTGCTGCAAAACTTATGTATTATACAAGACAAGATTGGGAGTTCAGGAGAATAGTTCAAGAAATGATACAAGGACCAGAACAAAAGGAATTAGGGACAACCAATCAAGCAGAAAGAGAAAAAGTGAAAGCGGAGATTTTGAAACAACAAAGAGAGCTAGAAATGGAGGAAAAAAGGAGAAAACAAAGAATAATAGTAGGTGAAATCAAAAAAGACTTTTGGAAAGGAAGAGGAAGAGGGATGGCGCGTGAGGGGGATCAAACAAGATCAACCTCACAGCGTTTCCCACAAATATAGAAGGTACATTCACTTTAAAAATAGTAGTTTGGAACTGCAGAGGATTCCAAGGAAAGAAGAACGAGATATACAAAAGAATACAAGAATATGACATAATGATATTGACGGAAACTAAAAGTAGAAAAGACAATATATTTTTCTCAGGATTTAAAACTTACAGTAAGAATAGTAGGGGAAACAGCGGTGGGGTTGCAATATGTGTTAAAGATAATATAGAATTTAAAGTAATAAATGGGTGGAATAATATTGACAATAATTTTGATGTAATAGGAGTAAGACTGATAAACACATTGAAGAAAATCAACATAGTAGCAGTATATAGAAGGCCAGGTGATACATCTGTTAGGGCATGGGAAGGTATTTTCAAGTATGATAGTAAGGATTGTGAAACAATTATAGCGGGAGACTTTAATGCACATCATACTCAATGGAATTGTTATGATATAGACCAACAAGGAGAGAGATTACAAGAGTTAATGTATAATCATGAATATATCTGCATCAATGAAGACACAGTCTCAAGAGAGGGAGCGATAGGACAACACTCAAATAATTTGGATTTAATCTTTACTACACCAAACCTGAGCGACGTGATGGAGTACGGACAACATGAAGATACGTGGGACTCAGACCATTACCCGATAGAGATAAGGATAACAACAGAAATTGAAGATTATAAAAAGAAAACAAACAGGTTTTCAACAAAAAAAACAAAATGGAAGGATTATAATTACGCAATGAAAAAAATAGTAAAAGAAAATAAAGAGACGTTTAATAATATACTAGTGGAAGGTGCAATCAACAAAGAAGAAAAATACAAAACATTTATAGAAACAATTAAAGCAACAATTAAAAGTATTACAGAAAATTTTCGTTCAACAGAGAAGACAGATGATGAAGATAAGGAAAAAAAGAAGAGAAAAATAGACAAACAAAGAAGAAGGAAAGTTACGTGGTGGGATGCAGAATGTGATGAAGCAATAACAAACAGACAGAGAGCATTGAAGAATTTTAAAAGAAAGAAGGATACACACTCGTTAGTACAATATAATAAGAGAAAAGCAGAAGCAAAGAAAATCATCAACAGGAAGAAGAGAGAAAGTTTTGACAATTTCTGTGCATCAATTAACAGATTTACCAGCCCAACATATGTATGGAATACTATGAGAACTTTCAAAAATGTCAAGAAGAAAATAAATTGGAATAGCTGGAAACATAAAAACAGGGAAGAAGAAATTAGAAAGGAAATCGAGAAGCTAGCTCCACCAAGTGTACAAACGGCAATGGAGGGTCAAGAGGGAGAAAGATACAAGGAAGCCAGTGTGGAAGATAAATTCACCAAGGAAGAATTAAAAAGAGCTTTAGAAATGATTAGAAGAAACTCAGCTCCAGGAAGAGATGGAATAGAATATAAAATGTTGAAGGATATGACGGAAGAAATGGAGGCTACACTGCTAAGTATATGTAATGAAGTATGGACTACGGATTGGTTTCCGGAAGATTGGAGAAAGTATCAGACAATGTTCATCGACAAAGCAGGCAAGGAGAAGGTGAGACCGATAGCGTTATCATCATGTGTGGGTAAGGTAATGGAAAGAATGGTGAATGAACGACTGGTCTGGTGGGCGGAACACGATGACAAATTGGCGAAAGATCAAAACGGATTTCGAAGAGGTAGGTCATGTGCAGAAAATCTGGTCAAACTGTCCACAGATATAAGAAATGGTATTTATAAACATCAATATATTTTAACAGCCTTTCTAGATGTCTCATCAGCCTATGACAATGTAATATATAGTATATTAATGAAAAAATTAAAGAAATTGAATTGTCCAAAGAATATTATGAAATTCATAGGCAAGTGGCTATATTATAGAGACACAGAATTTATTATTAGTGGACAGGAATCAGAACATCGTAGAGTATACAAAGGGCTCCCTCAGGGAGCGGTACTCAGCCCGTTACTATATGCTTTATATACATGTAACATAACAGATAAGGAGGGAGTAGAATACGAATCGGTGCAATTTGCAGATGATATAGCGGCGTATGTTATTGGACATAATAGAACAGAAAATAAACGAAAACTGGAAAAGGCTGTTAATAGTATTAACGAAAAACTTATAGAATTAGGATTACAATTAGAGCCTAAGAAAACAGTATTAGTACAATTTTCTAAGCATGGAGGCTGTGATAATACATATATAGAAGTACAAAATACTAAGATATATGCCCAAAGAGAAGCTAAATTTCTGGGTATATGGTTAGATAGTAGACTGGATTTCCATAAACAGGTACAAGAAACTAAAGGTAAAGTAACTAAAGCAAACTCATTGATGACATACCTTAACAAGAAATCTAAAGGGATGGAAGTAAATACAGCTTTGATGTTGTATAAGAGTTTGATAAGAGCAATAACGGATTATGGAAATTTTGTTTACTTTCCAAAAGAGCAAAATCAAAAATTAAAAATGGAAAGAACTCAATATTAGGAATACGAACAGCGTTAGGTTATCGAAACAGTACACCAAACAATGTGATAATAGCAGAAGCAAAAGTTACACTACTTAGAGATAGAGCGGAATTATTAGCAAGGAACTTTTTGAGTAAGATCAGCATATATGGAGATGAGGAAATGTGCAAGAGGATAGAAGAATTAACACACAATGAAGATTTTGCAAGATATAAACAACCAATACACCAAAGAAGTATAATAGGAGAAGCATGGAGAAGAATAAAATGGTGCAGAAGGAAGATGGGACCAAGAAGAAAATTCGAGATATTTGACATGGATTATAGCACTAATACAGATTACATAGAAGTAGACCTGGATACAGGATACTACAGAAAGAAGAAAGGTACCACTGATAGACAATTAATGGAGAAGGTCAAAGAAAAATACAACCTTGAAGAGAGATAC
Source organism: Temnothorax nylanderi (assembly GCF_030848795.1). Classification (NCBI taxonomy): domain Eukaryota; kingdom Metazoa; phylum Arthropoda; class Insecta; order Hymenoptera; family Formicidae; genus Temnothorax; species Temnothorax nylanderi. The sequence continues at coordinate 8,828 of NW_027249552.1, read as the reverse complement.
ACGGTGATATATACGGACGGATCCAAGAAAAAGAACGGAAAATCATTAGGGGCCAGTGTCGTCATAGAAGAACAAGAACTGGCATACAATATCAGCATCCCGAAGAATTGTTCGACATTCACGGCAGAGGCGATAGCGATAAAAGCAACAATGGAAATAATGGAAAATGAAGCAGAGAATAGACCTAAAGATATAGTGATCTTAACGGACGCGAAGGCGGTTCTACAAGCATTGAAGAATAATCATCTAAATGTTTATAAAAATAAATACATCAATGAAATTAGAGAAAGACATTTTAGATTGATTAAGGTAAAAATGAAAAGAATAATATATATATGGATTCCCGCACACATAGGGATAGTAGGAAATGAGATGGCGGATAAACTTGCGAAGGAAGCAACAGAGGAAGAGGAGGACGAGACGATAGAAGTACCACTACTGGATTTTCGTCAAGAATTTAGAAGAGAAATCTGGAATAAAACACAAGACTCATTGATTAAAGACGCTAAATATAAGGGGATTTATTACTTTAAAAATTTCTATAATAGAAAAAGGAAGAAACCATGGTTTCATAAAATGAATGAAGAAAGATATTTTATAACATTGATTAATCGACTGAGGAGTAATCATTTCAACGTCAACGAGTCGCTGGCAAGAAAGGGGTATATAGAGGACGCCAGATGCGAGTGTGGAAACGAATGCGAAAGTATCGATCACATAATATGGAGATGTAACAAGTATGATGAGGAGAGGGAGAGACTGGACAGAGAACTGAGGGCTAGAGGAATAACAGAGGAAATAGATGTAACAAGAATATTAAGAAGAAAGGAATGGATAACCATTAGAAGTGTCTACAATTATATCAAAAGAATAGGAAAAATAATATGAAGAAAAACACAGATAAGAAGGTCAAGCAACGTTGTGCTACATAACTCCGGGGCGGAGTTGAAGGCACTTACTCTCTCTCTTACGCGAGTGTTTACATACAGGTTAACCTATACTATATATTATATATTGACGGCAGGGAACTGATACTGAGATCAATCAATCAAGGAGTTGACGGCAGGGAGCAGGGAGCTGATACTGAGATCAAGGAGCCTGTTCACACGAGGCGCGATTGCGGCCGCACGTTAACGTTTGCACGAGCCGCACGCTGTCGCGAGGTAAGGTGCGACAACGCGCGCATACGCGCGTACGCGAAACGGTAGTAACACCGTAATCGTGCCGGCGATATACTGAATTTGAATTGCTTCGTGCTTATCTGGAGATTTCGTATCCCTACATCGTGTTACCACCGCTGCCGGAAAAGAAGGTTCTCTACGCTTGGCAGAAAGTGACGACTGACACGTTCGATCCCGACTTCGTTGATCGCAGAAGAGCTGGACTCGAGGTACGTTTCCGATTTGCAATTATAACAGTATCGTGCGATGAATGTTGTACTAACCTCAAAGTCGGAGCATCCTTGCTCACCGCTACGGGATCGACGTAAAGTTTTAGCGGATTTTAATCTTCCGAATTAGCGTCGGAACAATATTAGTCTTCCATTATCTATTGCCTCACAACTTTTCGATTTTAATATTCTGTAGCTGTATAGTTATTTGTACACAATCGTGATATTAATATACATCAGATTGTTCATGTTTTTGTGCTGTTACAGTTCTATGATTTAGAGGAACTGTTTCGTAACGGTGGCCCCGTGCCAGATACAAATTACATATTCCTGGGAGATTTTGTCGATCGGGGCTAGCTTAGAAACGTTTACTCGTCTGCTCACACTTAAAGCTAAATGGTCCGACAGGATAACGTTACTACGCGGTAATCACGAAACTAGACAAATCACGCACGTTTATTTGGATTTTACGGTAAGTGCGCAACGATACTTTCTTTTCTGGGCTTTTTTTATTTGTGTATAATAAAGCTTTGATTTCATTGGTCTCTTCATTTTCTGTTCTAGATGAATGCCAAAACAAGTACGGCAATGCTAATGCGTGGAAGTACTGTTGTAGGGTATAACTCCACTTTTGATTACGCTCGAATAAAATTCTGTTTTAGTTAATTGATGAACAGGTTCTTTGTGTACACGGTGGATTGTCTCCAGCTATTAGAACACTAGATCAAATTAGAACGATTGAAAGAAATCAAAAGATTCCACACAAAGGTATTAATTGTATAAAGTGATATGTCATTGCAAAAGTTACATAATAATTAAAAGTTACATGACTGGATATTTACTGTTATTGTACAATAATAATACAATAATAATAAAATATCGTTGCTTAATTGCCATATTACAGGTGCTTTCTGTGATTTGGTCTGGTCCGATCCAGAAGATGTAGAAACATGGACAGTAAGTCCGCGTGGTGCAGGCTGGCTGTTTGGCAGCAAAGTGACTTACATGTTCATGGAAGTGAATGATCTTAAACTCATCTGTAGGGCGCACCAATTAGTTCAGGTAGGTATGTCTTTGCTCAAATATTTATGTCGCAGATTTTTTAAATATCTCGGAAGTATGTATTGATGACGCATATTTTTATCATGCAGGTTATAGGTACATGTTTAATGACAAACTCGTCACAGTGTGGTCGGTCCCAAATTATTGTTATCGATGTGGTAACATAGCTAGTATCATGCAGTTCACGACAGTGGATCAGAGATCACCAGTGCTGTTCCAGGCAGTGCCTGATTCCGAGAGAGTAATCCCACCTCTAATGCCCACTCCGTACTTTTTGTGATCTATCTTAAGTGGCTCATCTGTACGAATGCGGAAGAGAAATGTCTGTGTCTAGACTCTACGGAATCACATGATTTGATTGGCCGGATCCAGGCTGGTACCATGACGGACCCACACATTCATGAGAATATATCATTGATTATATACATATTACTTTAGAAAATTTTGATTCCCTTAAAAGAAATTATTTGATGCGTTCTACGATCAAAGTACGATACTTAGAGAGGACTGAATTGTCGTGTGATTGATCTTATTCAGGGAATGTTCTTTAGATTTTTTAAGAACTTTATCAGGTTTTACATGTTGTAAAGTTAATTACATGTTGTAAAGCTAACTTTTATATATCTACATAGTATCTGCCATTGCATCAGCCTGATTTTTGTAGCTCGAGAAAAAAAAAGAAAACGATATTTTGCATCAGAGCAAATGTGAACATCCTGTGGTATAGACGCTTTTGCTGTCTACTATGTACATTCTGTAGAGCATTCATATCTCAGAGCAGCATTCTGGACTTTAATGTTCAAAAGACTAAGAGCTTTTAAATAATTTATGAGCGCGAATAACGCAAATAGTCCAGTGCTGTGTGTGAATATAAAAGAAAAGAAAAGAAAAGAAATATCACGTTTAAACATTCCGGCAAAAAGTACACTCTCTGAGTACAGTAAATGCTTCTCTGACATTACAATCGTTGTGCGTAGAATTCAGATTTATTAAAGCGTGAGCATATATAGTACTGTTAAGGTCTTCCTGAACATATAAATGATCTGTTGCTGGTTTAGGTACTGTGTGTGCTGCGTACCGTTCTTTTTTCTTCTAAATGCGCAATCGGTGTTCTTAGCAAGAATCGTAAATTCGGCTCTTTTTCGCCGAAGTACAAATAGCGTGTAGCAGTAGCCAAAGTTTTCCTGCTTAGGTAAGGAAATCCGATAGCGGGATCGTTATAGCATCTGTAGAGAGTTGTCTTATTATTTTTATGCACATGGCATTTTTTTACGCTTAATTTTAAGAAATTCCGAGCTCAAATATTGTCTTTAAACTACCTTGACACACATTAATGTTCTTTTCAAGAAAGATATCCACCGTTCGTTCGTCACACACACTTCTCTCTTCTATATATATATATATATATATACATATATGCCAAATCGCTGACGTATTGAATAATCGTAATTAGCTAATTGTCATAAGTTCATTAATGTAGGGAGCAACTTGAAAAGAAAAAAAACCGAGACCCTTAGCAATGTGCCTCTAAATTAATAAGCGTTTGTGTAATATAATGATACGATATTGATATGACATAATTATTGGAAATGCACCGGCCATTGCGTATCATAAGCCTGAATTCTGACCATCGATTTTTGCTAGCTCACGATAATTCCTAAGCGATCACAGACCCGACAAATATGGCATTGACATTGTGGCACAGGCTGTCAAGTTGAGACTACTCTATTTTGAATTTTGTGATATAGACCGAAGGAGGCGTGTGCAATGGTCATGTCGATGTTTATAACGACTCTCCTTGTCGCACCATTCGAAGAGGTGTTTTTGCGAAGACCCGTTATTCCAAGAAATGTAATAAACTTTTGAACAGTGCCTTCAGAACTATAACACGACGGTCTACTAGAAGTATAAATGCTTTCTTATTCTATTTCATAAGCCTTCCGCTATTGTTTTGGAACGAGCCTTTGCTTTTTCGCGAAACTTTTCTACGATATTTACGTTTTACGATTTTACTACCTTTTAGGTCTACTCTTACAATTTTACATCACGCGCGCGCGGTATATTCTCTATTTGTACTACATATTATAACGTACAATTACAATTGCGCGATACTTTACGCGAGTAATGTATTACATAAGGTAGAGAGGAGCGCATCTAGAACGAATTGGGACACGGAGCTTGCGTTACAAACTCGACTCGCTACATTTGCAGCCTCCGAGTCGTGAAACGGTTTTGCAACGACGGGAACGCCCTACGTGCGGTACGGACCCTGGTGGAAATCTTCTCATGGGTAGGCAAAAAGGGTAGGCAAAATTATAATTCTTTATATTTTAATTAGTAACTTCACTATCAATTTATTTTGTAATTACGCATTATAAAGATATTAATTAAAAAACAGACACATTAAAATAAACTACAGCGATAAACAATATTACACATTGATCTTTCATTACCCTGGTGGAAATCTTCTCATAAGTAGGCAAAAAAGGGAAGATACTCATGGGGAGAATTGGGACTTTTTTGCCTACCCATGAGAAGATTTCCACCAGGGGATATCATTAGAAATCCTTAAAAAAAAGAAAAGAAGTATTAGCCTCTGTATCTATTGGGGTGTTCGCGGCGTTTCGTTTACCGGAATGCCTCTGTCTGTGATCGCTTTAATCTTATCGAAGTGTCCAAGCGCTTGCGGCGACTCGATATTAATAATCGGTAAGCTCGCGAGAGAGAGAACAAATAAAGACAATTTGCAAGATAAAAATAAAATAACGAAGACTAATTTAGCTTAATGTGCTCCGTGCGGGAGCTTGAACACTGCGCATAATCCTTAAAGATCTCACAGGTAGACACCATTTTAAAACGATCATCATGTACCTTGAAAGTATAGACTTTGTTATGTTAATGTAATGAAGAACGTCTGTAATAAAAATGCGCAAAAAATCGCACTTGATCGCATTGTCAATAATAGAGAAGAACACGATCGCATAGTGCAGACCAAACGCTTTGGACCAAACGCTATGGTACATGAGCATATTTACAGTTCGAAGACCAAGAGGCAGAGCCGCGGGGATACGACGACAAGAAGAAAGATGTCGTCAGCTAACTACCATTGGGGTAGACGAGGCAGAAGACCGAGACAGTAACATAATTATTTTTAAGCCGTATTTTTAAGCAGTAATATAACCCGTCAGTATTATATATTCGTACCTCTGACCATACACATATGAACACACACATACAAAGTGAATATGTGAATATGCTACGTTTCTTATACATACATGAAAACATAATTGCTAAATAAACATTTAATAAAACTATTATATTGTTATTTACTTCATACTTACCAATCAAGTTTTATTTAATATGTATAATCTATTGTAACTGTAAATAAATTTATTATTTACTGTATAATTAAATGCTGGTACATTCAAGAAATTGTAATTCTGACCTGGATTTATATCCTGTCTAAACTACACATGTATGTTTAAATTGATGTTTTACCTAGTTATTGCACCAATAATGTTTAAATAAATCGTAGCTTTAGTTTTTAACGCAGGAAAAGAAAATTTAACGTTTAAGCGCTAACCAATGTTGATGCATTTTTCTGAAGAAATACTTACATATGATTTTGTTGCATATTCGAAATCTAAAATCCGAGCATGCTAGAAGCACTTTCATTATCTTCAATGTGTCAGGTATTTTAAAAGAACACTAAATTTATCTTTAAAAATAGGCAAAATTCAAGCAGCTGTAACTTTGTTAAAAACGAATAAAATTTAAATTTAAAAAAAGGATTTAAAGCTTGAAATCTCTACTTTTGAAAGTTTTTATCGTGGATTGAATAAGAAATGAGCATTTTGACTTTGATTGCTCATAACTTCCTTAAAAATCATCGTATTGCAATTCAAAAAACAGATTCTTAAAGCTGAAACTTTGCTTTATTGAACGGTATAATTGCCAAATTTTTTAAATAACAAATAGACATGATACAAATGGATGAAAATAATGTAAATTATTTTTAATGCAGAGTACTTAAAAGTACAAAAAAACATAAAGAATAATTTGTTTTATTTGTATCATGTCTACATGTTATTTAAAAAAAATCTATTTTCTTAGAAATAATAGTCTGTAACACCTTTAGCTTACAATCTGTACATACTGTTTGTAAGATATATTCTTTATAAGACTAGTTAGAAGAGGATGCGTAACACTACAAAATGCATGATACAGTACAAAATTACCTTTTTCAAAAAAGGTAAAAAAAGGGCGCCAAGTACACGCGTGGTGTTACCTCGGAAAAAAACCAAGTGGTAGTATCATTAATTTTATCTCACAAAATTGTCTCACAAAAATTGTCTCACAAAATTGTCTGACAAAAATTGTCTCACAAAATTATTAAATTACAAAATTGTTACTTTATTCAATCCAAGTGATATCCTATCTCGAAAAAACCTAATAACAAGTGGTATCTATTTAAAAAAAATATGTGAAATCTTTTAATACTGCGCCAATTACAAAGAGAGAATATATATAGATATATAATATTATAGGTATATTACAGGTATATATATATATATATATATATATACCTTATAACAAAATTATTATTATATCACGAAATTGCGTTACCAAACTCACTCCAAGTGATATATATATTTCAAAAAAATATATGAAAATCTTTAAATTACGCCAACTACAAAGAGAATATATATATTGCTTTGAAAAATAATTGTAGTGCAACTACCTCTTAAAAAATAAAACAAAATTGTGTACCTAACTCAACCCAAGTGGTATGTATCTTTGTATTCCTGAGGATCTTTCTATCAACCCAAGTTGGTAGTAGTTTTAATTCTCCTTGATAAAATTATAATATTACAAAGAATCATTTAATCATTTTAATCACAAAGAATTAAAGAGGTAACATTATAAATAAAATATTTAATTAAAATAAATAAAAAATTTTTCTTGTAAAAAACTTGGCGCTGCTTTTTTAAAGTCTATCCAGACAAATTTGCATCGCGCATAAACATAAGCGTAAGAATTGATTGGTTCAGATTATGTGCAAAAGGAATAGACCAATCTATCTCTTTATGCATGGCTTATGCACCTATGCAAGTTTGTCTGTTTAACCTTAAAAAAGCAGCGCCAAGTTTTTTACAAAAAAATTTTTTTATTTTATTTTATTAAATATTTTTATTTTATAATGTACCTCTTTAATTCTTTGTGATTAAAATGATTGAAATGATTCTTTGTATATATAATTTTATCAAGGAGAATTAAAACTACTACCACTTGGGTTGATAGAAAGATCCTAGGAGTACAAAGATACATACCACTTTGGGGTTGAGTTATTTAACACAATTTTGTATAAGATATTATATATATCCTCTCTTTGTTAATGCGCCGTATTAAAAGATTTCACATATTTTTTTTAAATAGATACCACTTTTATTTAGGTTTTTTCGAGATAGATATCACTTGGATTGAATAAGTAACAATTTTGTAATTTAATAATTTTGTGAGACAATTTTTGTGAGACAATTTTGTGAGATAATTTTCGAAACGTTGTGAGTTTAAAATATATTACAATAATTATTAGGCCAGTTGGGTCGAACAAAACGACTTCTGTTTTTAATAATTTTGTTAAGATAGATATCACTTGGATTGAATAAAGTACAATTTTGTAATTTAATAATTTTGTGAGACAATTTTGTCAGACAATTTTGTGAGACAATTTTTGTGAGACAATTTTGTGAGATACGACTAACATAAACGCTGAAACATTTGCCGCGCGCGATGCGACACGAAGCACGCGGTCGCCACTCAACTGCACTCAACGTGCCGTTTCCGCGTCTCGTGTACAGGGTTATGCACGAAACGCATGCGCGGCGCGTTACGATTGCCTTTTAATCAAGAAAGTAGCTCAGTGAGAGAATGATTATCGCTCTTCATTAATATATTTTAGATCTATCAATATGTAAAGAAAATTTGTATTTCTTATTCAATATTACACTCACCTCTGTCGCGTGTTTTTCATGAAAACCATCACGTACATCTTGCATAAATTAATATCTACATATATTTTACAGAAAGACTCAGTAACTTCAAGTGGAATTAAAATAAAATGTTTACAAATATCAAACAAATGACAACTAACATATTAATAATAGTCATAATTTAGGCTCCTGGTAGTCACCGCGGCCATATTGGATTTTTACTATCGAGCGAGGAAAACACCCATTTTGTTGTGCGTGCCATTTTCAATAAAGACATTTTAATAAAACATCACTATAGATTGTTTCAGAACACTTCCGAAATGGCCGAAAACTACCCTTTTCCCTCGACAATAAACAAACAGCCTAAACACGAAGCCTAAACA